>NC_133232.1:29849814-29914814 GCF_040436345.1 Pagrus major | reverse complement strand
CTTCTTATATAAACAAATTGGCCTATAGCAGCTCTCAATCTTCTGGATTTTTTTCCTTCTTCTTGCAGCTAAGTGGAGTAATTTTTTTCAGACCACGTTGTCTGGCCTGTAGCCTACACTATGCTTGGCTGGCTCAGGCCGCTAGTGCTATAGACAAGTTTGTGGACTTGAAGTTAACTCAATAGTGACCAGACAGAAGTGAAATCTCCATCTCCCTTAAACAAAGGCAGATCCGTCGCCCAATATGACTTCCATTTTACCAGATACCACTGTACATGAATGTGCTTTTTCTGTATTTACATTTTAAACAGACAGAAGAGCGATCAGTGTATCCCAACGGCACAGTTAAATGAATGATACCGTGATTGACTGTTTGTGCTTAAATGGACATTGTGCTGAATGAACTTGCAGTTTTTTTTTTCTCGCTGTGATTTAATGTCACACATTCCTCCGACTGTGTGTGTGTGTGTGTGTGTGTGTGTGTCTCGGTTTAATAGGAAAATGGACCGTTGTGTTGTGTGTGTGCTGCTTAAGCTGTGTTCTCCTCGACACTTTTCTCATTTCTCTGACATTCTGCGGAGCCCTTCAACAGTATAAAGGCTCAGGTTCTGGTTCTGCACTCACACCATAAGACAGGAGATTTCATAGAGTCTCAGAGGAAAAATAAGACACCATTTTGGCTCACGGTTGTCTCAGCGAGAATACTGTTTTAACTTATTTTATCAGAATGCTTCGTGTTTTTCACGAAAACAAATATTTACATCATGCGTTGTATTTTCACATGCACGTCGCCTATATTGAATCCCATTTTATATTTCTGTGCAGGTGTAGCAGTGAATAATGAGAAGGATTTTTGTCACATATATTGCGAAGAACAGTTAAATTGTAATTTTGAATTTCACAATGTATTGCATGACTGTGCTGCGTTGCTATCAGGGGCATTTTTCGTGCTGTGTATGTGTTTGTCTGTTGGAGGAACACAGTCTGAGAAATGCTCCATCATTCCGTATTTGCTTTGTGATATCCAACCCCAGGTTTATACTTGCATATGGTACAATAATAACTGCACGGGTCATCATCTATATTTCATAGATTATATGGTCAGTTGGGTCTGGAGTGACTGCTACACAACTTTGCCTTCATATGGCTGATGGAGAGGGCTAATTGACTTCTTGCTGTGATTTACTGGAGCATCTGTCTGCAAATGGACTCATCCCAAACCTGTTAATTCATCTAAATTTCATAAAGTCATGGCAAGACCGTGCACTGCCATCTTTCATAAATTATAATACCTGAGCACACTCTGCATGAATGCATGCAGTTGTTAAAACGTATACACACACACATGCATAAACACACACATGCTGTTTATGAACACACAGTCTGACTGTCTGTCTGTCACACACAGATTTGGACACTTGATGAAATAATTTTGTGCTCTCTTTATTATTTTTTTTGCATCGTCTTGTGTTACATTAACATCACTCGCCAAGTGTAAAACCAGGAGATTTGTATAGTTAATAGTGGATAAACATTTAAATTTATAGGTGTGCGTATGTGTGTGTGTTTATGGACTTTGTGCGAATGATATTTTCCCCCAAAAAAGGTTATTTTCAAAAGAGTTCCTCTCATCGCCATCCCCGTTTTTTAAATTTTGCAGTATTTTCAGGGCCAGCACTACAACATGGCGTTGTACTGCAGCTCTGCTCCCCCTGACTGGCATTTATATTCAGCTTAATTTCATCTCCCCATATCGCCTTGGAGGTCCACGTTCACTGTGCTGGGAGTGATTTGGACCTTATGGATGTAAAGACTGTGTACTGACATGAGTGTTTTGATCGTTGGGAGTGATATTTTGTGTGCAACAGTCACTAGGATTTTGTCTGGCCTGTCAAGCAACTAACATAAATGACCCGGACTCATAAAGCTGGAGGGCTGGAGGGGATTGCAGATGTCAAAATGCTGGAAATGTGCTACAATGTGGATATCTAACCTGTTTTTTTTGGATATATTCATGTGTCGTTAGCTTGTTTTAAATTCTACATGTTCACAGATTTTGCTATATTTTTAAAAAATCAAATTAAACAAACAACACTGCAAAGATGTTATTGTAACACAACAGAACACTCAAATAATTGCAGTGTATATTTTCATTTTTGGCCATTACACTGCTCTTATAATTTTACTGTTGATCGCTGTGAAGCTAACCCTTCCACTCCAACATTAATCCCACGAAAATGAAAATTGTGCCGAACATATTTTGTAAATTTTAAACACACAAACCGACTGATTAAATACTTCCACTCATCTACTTGATTATGTTGTTATTACTACACTTACATACTTGTGCTGCAGAGAAAATGAATAGACTTGTAATTTATGGAAAACTGCTTATTAAGCTAAACTCTAATTAAGTTATGAGCACATTAAGGGCCATTTGAAAACATTGAGGCAAATGTAGATGTTATGAGCATTTAAATAATCTTTCTAAAATAAAATAAAAAACAGTATAATCAGTTATCAAACAGGCCTTTGGTGCACAATTGACTTGTTATTGAGGAGCTGAAGCTAAACATTGTTGTATTATAATTAAAAGTGCATCCATCCTCCTCTGTCCTCTCTTGTTTTGCCTTCTTGGTTGCAAATGAGGAGCTGGAATGATTTGGGGGCGCAGGTCTGTCACTCCTTTATGCTTTCTGAATGACACATTGGAAACTTTCGGTTTATATGCCTTCAGCCCCTCAATCATTTTCGGAAATGCATCGGGTTAAAGGTTGACAAACATGAGCGTCCATTACAATCATGACGGAATTAGGCCAGTTCTGGGCCTGTCTACTATTTTGCGGCGTTTAATGTCAAGTGGGCCCCTTTTGCTTTGTCTCTGCAGGTGACGTCAGCATAACAATGTGGAAAAGGGGATTTTTTTTTTTCTCTCTTTAAAAAAAAAAAAAAAAAAAAAGAAGGAGAAAAATTTTGAGCATTTCAGACAGCTCCAGTCGTTTTTTTTTTTAAGTAAGGAGGGTTTTCACCTTAAATCTATAAGCTGCAGTCCGGAGCCAACGCCACGTCATGTAGATTTAAATAAAAGCAGCAGATAAAAGAATTTGGCTAAAGTGGCGCAGGTAGAAGAAGAAGGAAAAAAAAAAGCGTTGATAGAATCAGAACCAAAGTGCAGGAGACGTGCAGCACTGAAGGAGAATGTAGAGCCTTTAGGTGCTTGTCCTCACAGCACCCCGAAGTAAGAAAGTTTATCTGAGTTTCCCAGGCAGACTCGAGCCTATCCACTGCTGCTTTTTTGGTCACGTTTTATAATTTACATTTTTACGTAACGATTTTTTACATCTGCTATAGGCCTGCCCGCGTGACGCATGGCGCGCACACTTGATGATTATTAATTTATTTTGGCCTTAACGAGAGAAAAGGCTGCATGTATAGAGACAGAGACGGTTCACAGTGGGGCTCAGAGGTAAAATAGTACATCATGTTCTGTTGTCTGCTCCTGTGACACTGCTGCAAAGTGCTGCTGTGAAATAAGTTTCTCCATTTGAGCTTGTGACGTGTTGTTGGTTGAACTACTTGTTGCTTTTATCAAACTTTTATTTTTCTTTGGACGCGATGCCAACAAGTCATCTTGTGCCCTGACGAAAAAATGCGTGTAATCCTTTAAAATAAAACATTAATGTAAAGATACTCTCACCTCAATGAGAGATCAGTTATTTGTGTATTACATAAAAAAAAAAAAATACTGCCTTAAACTTTGCCTTCATGCAGCCTAATGACACATGCATTATTAATATTTTTAAATAATTTCAAATTACTGATTTAATTGTGAGAATTAGTTGTAGCTTTCACTGTTTTTCACATGTGGCACTCCACTCAAAACGCACGCCTTGACAATAATTGGCCTGGACACGCAGTGGCCAGTCTCTCCATTATTCTTGCAGGGCAGGAGTGGGACATTTGCTTTGGCAAAGATTTCCAGTGGAATAAAAGCCGGTAGATGGGGGCTGTGATTGTCTTGTGTTCTGCTCATGTCTGCATTTAATCACTTGACTCTCATCACATGATTAGTATTTCACATTAACCTTTACGTTGTTTTTTTTTTTTTTTTTGTTCATACGTGGAGATTTGGAGAAAGGGGACTTAGGAGAAGGCGCCTAAAGTTAAAGAGGCAACAATATTTGCGAGTATCGCGGCACATTTCAAAGCATTTTCTCTGCGATATTTGAAAACGGAGTCGTGCAGTGAACGCCTGCGTGTCCCTTTTAAAACAAACCCAGCGCCTGTCAATCACAGCGCATTCCAACCAATCCCAAAGCTCCCTTTTTAAAAGCAGGTTTGCCTGCTGTGCTTTTATATTGCACCATGGCCTGTTTCGAAGCATTTTTACTACCACGGTTATTGCCACAAATCAAGAGGGCAAAGTGAACGGCATGGGACTCACACCAACTTTAACGAAATTGAGTCTGGTTCCTACTTCTCCGAAGTTCACGGCCAAGAATTTCACATGCAGATGATATACAAACAGGGGGAAATGGAAACTGAATTTGTAGGTGTATCCTGAGTGCTGAATTGGTTTGATTTTGCAAACTCACAGCCAAACTCACAACAAAACATGACAAGCCTTTCGAGGTTTAGTGGCTGCCCTCTCTCTTGCGTCAACCCCGGGGAGAGCAATACTGAACCCAGCGTGGTGCTGCCACCTTTGGCAGGAGAGCACATGGGACACCCCACTGGCAGTTCCTTAAAACTCTGCCCCTCGCACAATTTGCGAGACTACCCCGAGACGAGGTCCAGTGCATATGTTGACCATTCGGTTCCCAATTTTGCAGACTCTGGATACCCCAGCCACCGGTTAGAGCACAGCCCTAGGGGCATTATCATTGGAGCCAATCTTTCTGGAGCCGGCATGCCACCCGTCACTGATCAACTGGCATCAAGAGCTAACCAACATGGCGGGATTGGAAGGTATCGTGACTTTCCTGGCTGCAGGGACAACAGAAGCCATGCTTTTTTCACGAGTTACCAGGAGCAGGCCCACGCCTCCACCGACGCATCCCGAGACCTCGGCAGCCAGATGATGCTGGGTCTACCTGGCGACCTCCTCAACCGGACTCACCATTACAGCCAGGCTATCAACCCCAAGGGAAACAGCCAGCAGCTTGTCACACAATTCCTGGGTCTCTACAAGCCCCTCAACATGGCAATCCAGCGTGGTGGAGGCGACGCTTTCCTCAGGTGCTCCAAACAAACAGTGAAGCACGAGCTTGTGTGCAAGTGGAGTGACGGCCAAGAGGGGGTTGGGAAGCTGCCTTGCTCCAGAGCCTTCGGGACCATGTATGAACTTGTCACCCATGTGACAGTGGAGCATGTCGGAGGACCCGAGCACTCTGAATATGTTTGTCACTGGGAGAACTGTGCGAGGGACAGGAAGCCTTTCAAAGCCAAATACAAGCTGGTGAACCACGTCAGAGTGCACACAGGGGAGAAGCCCTTTCCCTGCCCCTTCCACGGCTGCGAGAAAGTTTTTGCAAGATCAGAAAATCTGAAGATCCACAAGAGGACTCACACAGGTCAGTTAATCATCCTGCTAAAACAAGATGTTCTGATAATATTAATAATAATAATAATAATAATAATAATAATAATAATGCATTTTGATGTGGGGAATTTTAATTAAAATGTGTTCAGTATTTTCAACTTGACAAACTCTTTCATTAATATTTACCAGATGTACTTTTTCTGTATCTGTGTGAACATGTTTGGTTTTTTTTATTTGTCATTATTTAATGTAATTATGGAGGTGTGCTAATTCTGCCACAGTATTTTTCACTATTCTTAATATTATTATTATTGTTGTGATTTGTATTAAATTACCATCACGTGCTGCTGCTGTTATTTAGGCCCACAGAGTCATAAAAACTGTGTCATGCAGAGCTTCCCTGGCTGCTCCTCGCCGTCTCTGTGAGCTGTCTGGTTTTTTGTAGGACAGCAGCATGTTTCAGGCTCCACGAGGAAGCACACATGAATAGTAGCCCAGTGAGCCAGTTACAGACGAGTAGGCTATAGTCTGCAGGCCTAGTTGGTTTGGGTGCCTCTCCCACTTCATTCAGTGAAATTATTAAATAAATGCCGGGACACCGGAGAGCTGTGACGTAGCCGTTACGCTGCCTGTGCCTCCCAGGGACTCAGAGCACATCACACAGTGATGGAGTGGGAAATAAAAAAATAAATAAATGAAGGTGAGCGAACGGATGACCTCAGCCTGCAAAGGAAATAATTATCAATACAAACAAAAACGAGTCACATTTCCTAAAAAGAATATTTATTTTTTGGCCTTATCTTTGTTTCATTTCTATCATTTTGGCCGGTTATTGTCAGGAAACACACTCAGATCGTGTTCAAAAAAATGCATTTCATCTAAAAATGGAGACTTTGGTGCGGCTTTTCCTTCTGAGCACAGGCTCTAATATCCTCTCTACGAAAGGATTTAGTGTGCAATCGTGTTTTACTCTTATTTTCACACACCACAGAAACCTGGTCTCACTAATTTGCAGTTACACCGAAATGTTTTCAATTAAATTCAAAATGTAAATAACGAATGAAGTGACTGACCCTCAGAAAAAATATTTATTTACCAGGTTTAATTGTGCTTTAAATTGTTTTTAACCAATGAAAGGAAACGAGGACAGAGACAGAGAGGGGACGTTTTGTTATTACACAGCTGCACATGCGTACTGTGTCTTTAACCAGACATGATTTATGTCAAGGAAATGTATGTTTATATTTTGAAATGCCAAAGCAAAGTCCTGCATTAACACACAGGGTGATAATTTAAACCGAAACTACTAAAGTTTTATTTATGAGTCCAGCTCTCAGGCTGCTGATTGTCCGGCAGACAGTGCGCAGCTGCTGCAGGCAATTCTGAGCTGGGAGATCAATTAGCATCCTGATGGCCATAATTCACTCTGCGCATGATAACTCCATTTAAAAACAAATCTTTGCATTTGCTGTGGCAGCTCCGTGATAATCTAATGCACGTTGAACCAGAAGCCTTGTTGATCCAGTGGCTCACTTGTTGCGATCAGAACTTGCCAACAAAGTTTCAGCAAACTGGTTTGAACTCTGCAATTTCATGACTCACGGCGAGATTTGTATTTTTAGGAGCAATTTACTAAAACAATGTGACATTTTCGAGACATTTCTAATGAAGGCCTGAGAGCGGCTGTGTGTTCGCAGTCACTGACTGACAGCTGAGGATCAGATAGTCACTTCACAGTGTCGAGTGAAGCCTGAATGTGCATTTTTTTGGTTTGTAGGGTCCCTTTTTTAATGAACCTGGTTACACGAAGCGCACTCAGATGACTTATGCTACAGATAATAATAAGGATATATGGTCATGGAGAGCATGCACGGGCCTGTAAGCATTTTCATAACTCGCCGCCATTTCTCTCTTTGCACGTTTAGGTGAGAAACCTTTTAAATGTGAGTTCGAGGGCTGCAACCGGAGGTTTGCGAACAGCAGCGACAGAAAGAAACATTCTCACGTGCACTCCAGTGATAAACCCTACATGTGCAAGGTCAGGGGCTGCGACAAGTGTTACACCCACCCGAGCTCCCTGCGGAAGCATATGAAGCTCCACTGCAACAAGGCCCACGACGCCAAAAGCGGTGACGCGCGTCCTGGTGACGGGGGTCACGTCGCGGAGGCCAGGTCGACCCGAGTCCCGGATGGAGTGCAGATCAGCCCCACTCATCCCCCCACCTCCACTCAAGATGTCCCCCTGTCCCCAGAGAGTCGAGACGAGTCGACCCTGAGGTCACGTTTCCATCACACGTTTGACAGCAGTTTGGACTACTCCGCACACAGGTCACAGCCCCTCTTGGACCCTTTGTTGCTACAGAGAGGCAGCTACAGGTCCCAGTCCTCCCAGTACCCCTGCGGCCAGACAGGTCACACGTTCGCCCAGAGCTCAAGGACTTTCCCCTCCACTTCCCCCTTTCAGAAAAGTATCGTCAATGGATGGTACACATGCCACAGCGGCGTGGACTCTTTCCCACCAAAGCAGTGTAACAACATCCCGTCTCTCTGAGGAAGTCCCTGTTGGCGACTTCCACTTTTTTTTTTTCCTGGGCCTATTTTTTCATGTTATAGCATAAGAAAAAAAAAACTTTACAGCTGTATCTCTATTACTCTCTGTATTTTTTTTGTGATTGTTGTATCAGATATTTTGTGACACGTCCTGAGTCATCCTATTTGAAATGTTGCATTTGCGAAATGTGGCGAAGCTTTATGTGTCGTCGTGAGGCCTTGTTCGGTTGGGTTTGGCTTGAAGCTGCATCTTCCCCCCACAGTGGCTTAGAGGAACTATATCAAAGTGTATATGCCTAATTGTTCGCTGTGTTACATAATTATTAAAGATATCTATCTCCAGTAAGTGAGACAAAAAATGAGAAAGGATTTTCTTTTTTTTTCTTTAATGGAAATCTGCGTGTTGAGTCTTCTGAAGTTATAGGCTATATTACTGGAAAGTAAAAGGAAACGTCTTGCTGAATGTAGCCCTGAGTGTTGGGGAACTTTACTGAATGTAAACTAGATGTAATGTATGTCGGAATGATAGAAACATTATTCATGTCTTTATGTGTGTCGCAAGATGAAATAAATATCCGAGAGATCTCTTCTCAAGTTAAAATTTGTGACCTAACAAGCCTGCGTGATGGGCCTGAAGCATAATTTGTCTGTAATTAAGATACTGCGAGGCTCAGTAAGTTTCTTTTTTTAATTATTATTATTATATTCCCTTGATTAAGTTCTTCTCTTCTCCCTCTTTTCATTACACATTCTTGTTTGTATTATATGTATATTTCACATTTCTGTGCAAAGTAAGACCAGTGTGAGCATAAACCAGTGTTCGTGATACTATTAAAAACGTTTAATTAGCATACAGTTCTACTGTACATAAGCCTACTGTATAATTAATTATGTATTCTATATTTTATTAAAGTGTCTATATTCTCTTTGATCAGGCGTGTGTGGTTAAACCCAATCAATGTATTCTCATCGTGAACTAAAACTTTTTTCTTTTTTTAAAAAAAAAATTGTCATAATTTCCAGTCCGCCATATTTGCAGGTTTGCAGTTTTTGTGCAAACCAGCGTGCCGCCTGGATACGGAGGGTATTCTGACGCACAGACGATTTATTCTGTCAGGCCTCTCACACAAAAACCTGCTTTGATTCAGGTGAATCTCATGTGATGGACTTTAATTTACTGAAAAATGGCCGAAATGTAATTGGTCAAACGGGCATCTCTCAACCAAAACCTGCAAGATTTAAATGATCCAAACTGCGCCATGTGAGTGCGCGCGTCAGGATACAGGTGTATCCGACACGAGGTCACGCGCATTCTGTCTCAGCACGCCCTCGTGTCCTTTCTGCTTCCACTTCGAGTCACTTCTGCAGATTTTTATATCACATGAATCACTTTTTAATATCGTGCGCACACACAAGCTCCAAAGCGTCTAACCTTGAAGGTTAGCAAGCTGCAAACAACAAATATGACCCATGTAGCCTCAAAATATTGCATTGTGCAAACACTAATACAGCCCATTAGTATTCCTATCATTATTTTATAGCACAAACAGAAAGGCTTTTATTTTCTCTATAAAGGCTTGTACATTCAAAGTGTTTCGAGCTCCTCACTTTGAGTCTGAATTAACAGATTTTCTGGATTTCACAGTTCAAAAATCACAGTCCCGCTCAGAGGGGACAGATATGTGGTGTTCATTTTCATTTGGCTGTCGACAAAAGTTGAAAAAGTTGTAGAAAAAAAAAAAATATTCATAAAACGACATGTTAGTTTTTATTTTTTGGATGCCCATACTGCTATAACAGCAAAATGTTTTGCCTCACTTCACCCAAGTTACAGTTTCTGCTGACATTTGTTCATGTTTGCTTGCTTTTTTGTACCTTCTGGAATGCAAATTTCAACCAACACCTCATTATTGTAGAGAAATAAGCTGAGAAGATTTCAGTTTGAAGCCTCGGCACAGCTTCAATTAAGTTTTTCGCTGCTGATCCTTGTGCAGAGCTAAATTCATCTATAGTCAGTATTATTGTCATGCAGCTCATTCATGGTTTACTCTGCCTGTTGTTTTTTTTTTTTTTTTTTTTTTTTGACTCCCTGTGTCAAAAATTACACCTCTCTCTGACAAAATCACCTGCTGAGTGACCAGGTTGAAGTACAGTTGATGGCACGTGTAATCGTGTGTGGCTAAAGATGATGCACACAGGGACTGTCCGTCCTCGGCCTGCTCAAGAAAAATACTGCAATGGCTTGATTATTGTGGAGGTCGGACGGGTCTCAATTATGATGAATAAGGTAATAAAGTCTCTGCTCTGCTGCCGGAAGCAAAGCTTTATACTCTGTACCTGCATGTATAGATGTCAGCATTTTATACCATTAGAGACGTGGAAGATGACCACCATTCTATACACCAATTTCCTTCTCACATATCAAAAGGAAGCCAGGTCAAAAGTGCATTAATTTTACATTTCTTTGAAATATATATGCTTACAGTGATCTGACGGCTAACTAGCTGTTTTAAGGATGTTCTTTATTCCAGCGAACGGATTCGATGAAGGGGCAGTTGTCTCGATGGCCACACAAAAAAATACATGGAGGTGAACGACTGTGTCAGAAGACATTTTCCTGCCACTGTCGACCATTTTAACACGCTTTAGCTTCTTTAAAAGTTCAGAAGACTTTGGTAATGGTGCTGTTATTTGGATGTTATGTGTACGGCAAAATAAAAGCAGGATAAACCTACAAGCCGCTCACATTATTTCTGTTGCAACATTCGTCCTTTTTTTTTATAAAAATGCTTTAAAAAAATGCTCTAATCCTCTGTGAAAACATGCAAAGTAAGTGGCTATATTTTATGTGCTTTCAGTGTAATTGTTCTTGAGTTTGGTGCAAAACTGTGATGAACTTGTTTATGCATTCTGTGTGCTGGTTTAAAGTCTGTGTTGCACATGTTGCTCATGGGGATACATCTTTTGGGAGAGTCAGATATTTTTGATGATGCATTTTTAAAGTCCCCCTTGAGTTTGGCTGCAGTTAATTTTAGCTTTTAACGTTCCATGAGGCGTCTTTGTGAAAAGCATCCACAAGTTGCAGTATCTGGACTTCAGTTTTGATAAGACAGCAACCAGTTTGAAACCAGTTTGAACCAAATCCTCCATCTATTAGCAATATTCTTCGGGGTCGGCGGGGGGGCCAGGAGCCGAACCCAGCTGAAACTAGACGAGAGGCGGTGAACACCCTGAACAGGTCCTGCTTCAATCATTTTTTTTTTTCTAATTTGCTTTTTGGTAAAGAGCAGCGATTGTGAAGCAGCATCAGCACTACCCAGGTTGATAATGATAATCATTTTCAGGGAGTTTAAGATTTTGTGTTAAGTAGTATGGCACGGCCTAATATGGATCATTTAAAGTGGTTGATTCTGTAAAAATATTTCAATTGTCAAGTGCTCCTTTCTTCCACTAAATTGAGGTGAACTGGGTTGGCTTTGATCCGCGTACTTTAATGATGTGGTGACTGAAATTTCTGAGATCGCTCTCTCTTGTATTGCAACCTTATCAATAGCTTGCATCAAAAGCTTTTGGTGTTACTGTAGTATCGATGTTTTCAAAGTAATCTCAACATATTCTGTATTTCTATCTCAGAGCTCATCCTCTAAACCCCAACTATTGTATGCACTGTCACATTCTGCCCTATTCTCCTCCATTTTCTAAAAATAGTAAATCCCGCCTCAGAAAACACAATAGAGGTGATCAAACATTATTTGGTGCTCAGAGACGCCTCTGGATTTGCATATGGAAAACTGATTTTCCGTACGCTGTGTGAGGACGTGCAGAAAGCCAAAAGGCAGCGACCTAAACTGTGAATTTCTGCGACTACCTCATGTACGAATTACGTCGTATGTTCTGACCAAGCCGTGGTAATATTCCATAATCACTGAACCCTGCCACACCCTTCCCCCCAGTAATCACAACTGATTAGACCTCAGCTTCCCAGTTTGCCACTTGTCCGCCGCCATCTTTACTCTCGCGCTCTCTGCCTAGCAACAAGCACAGACGCCATTTTGGACAGGGTATACAGGGGTATAAATCAATTTAATGTAAATAAATCCATTTCACCTTGGGATCCATTGAATTGCTATCTCGCCCTCCCCTGGGTCGCTGTTATGCCATGCTGGGGTTGAGCCCCAGCTGTGTACCAGGGGGTGGGCTGCTTTGTCACACCAGGTCTTTGGTTTTTATGCATCATCATAACCATGTATGACATCTTGCGTAACTTACACTGCGTGGCTCCCATACTTTCCCAAGTAAGGTTTAAGTAGCCGGCTCGGGCTGTGTCAGCGTTGACTCTGACTGACAAAGTGTGATTTTAATTGGATCTCTGGCTTCTCCCCCCCCCCATCCTCCCCAGGTCAAGCCAGTGGTGCTGGTGCTCCCCAACTTGCTTTCTTTTCATCCACCCCTCTGTGCCCCCCTCCCCTTTTTTTTTCGCCAGGTCCTCTTGTTCCTCCGTCTCATCTATCTCTACCCCTGCAGCTCCTGGCTATCTTCACCCTCTATGGCTCCTTCATGATGGCCCCCTAATCTCTGCCAGTGTGGTTCCATGGTAAGTAGGAGTGCTCTGCCAGAAACATGCATGGAGCTCGACTCATATATCTGCTTTTTCTGTTCACTGCCCCTCTCTCCATGGAAAATTGCAACCCCTCATGGTAAACTGGATGCAGCTGCACTGCTGTTTTTATATTTTCTTGCATTCTCTTTCCAGTTGGAGAAAAAGGACTACTGAGGGGTTCGGCATCAAGGCATCAGTGATGCTAACAATGAATAATGAGGGCAATAGTAACAATGAAAAATGATTGATTCCAAGTAAAAGATTTAACGATATATAATACAAGTGTCAATAAGATGAAACAACGGCGTGAAATGGATATGTAGCTCCTCTCGGAGAACATAAGCAAGGTAATCTGTTTCATGTCAAAGTCTTTCTTTTAATTTGACAGGTTGACAATTAATAAGCTTTTAAAAACACACCATCAGAAGCAGGGCTCTTACGTAAGACAATGCAATCGTTGCGATTCTTACGCACATGTGTTTACAAACCATAAAATGGTGAATTGGAATGTCAAGTCCCAGCGCTGTGCTCTTATGATTTAACCAGACTGATCCTTTAGATTTCTTTCTCATCCTCATCAGCGCTGCACTTTTTCTGATTTCAGCGGTGCCAGCCCCCTGTGAAGTCCAGCCTGTACCAGGGCTTATTAAACTAGGCTCCTATTCACTCTCCCCAACGGTCGCTCCACTGTCAACTTAAGCCCAAGCCCCTCGACCGCTCAGCGCTTCGACTATTGTTGCAGAATTCACCCAAAACTGAGTATCGCTGAACAGCCAATATGCAGCGGGATGGAGATAAAGGCCCCGCCCATCCTCATATCTAATGCATATCTGTCTTTTGATGCATTGCAATTTACCCCTGTGGATGGTTCTTAAAAAGATGTCTTTTTTCAGTTTTTTTCATTCATTATCCATGCCTTACATAACAGATATTTTGACAGTTCAGATGAGCCAGTTTCGGAGAGACCACGGAGACTTTAATGGTCTCCTGTGAGCTGGTGAGCTCGGGAGGTAACCATATGACTGACAATGATTATCTCATACGAAGAATAAACAACAAGCTGAAAGTTTTCATACATGGCCTGCAGTGGTTGTTGTGGCCTGTCGCAATGCAAAAAGGAGAAATAAATAATATTTTAAAAGTCCACATGTTTCAAAATTCATACTTCCAAGGTTTTTTTTGTGAGTTAGGTTGTGTGGGGTGAGCCGACCTTTGAAGATCTTTCAACTCCTGCAAGCTCCAGGCCTATGAGATGCAATGCCATCCTTTTAAGGGAATGACCATAACTTTGGTCCCCGTGCTTCTAATCCCTCCTCCAGACCCTTGTCATCAGAGATCAACCAGGCTGAGCCTTAATGTCCTCAACTCGCTGGCAAGGGCAGCTGGGAGCTTTCATGTATGTGAAGAGCCAGATGAATATGCTTAAATCTGCATGTTTGAGCAGGAATTGATGCCTTTATCTTCATCTGTGTTTCTTAACAGTTCTGCAGTATATGATCTGTGAGAAATGATCAGTTACATTCTAGAGCCTCTGATTAATGATTCACATTTTACAGAATGCATTTGAAGCTTTTGTTAGAAACAGTTTAAAAGGCTTTGATCACAACGCCTAAAGAGCACAACGACTTAGATTTTTACAAAAACAGCGCAAAAGAGACCCTAAGTGCCTGTTGTCTTTGCTGTCTCGCAAAACAATCACATTTCATTAGCAACGATTCAGTTTTGCATTTGAATACTTTTTGTATGATTTCTCGAATCTCTGTCGTTTGAGGTTGAACTTAAAAAAGGGATCACATTGATCACGGTCCAGGGTGTTTCAAAGCAAAGAGTAATCGCGAGTGTTTAATTTTATCTGTTGCAGTATGCATTGCAAGGCGGCTGTGTAATCAAGCCTGTGAACTCGACATCTGAAGGAAGGATTCTGTTTCTGATCACATCCCTATTGAAGTCCATCCATCGCTGAACACGGATGTGTTGACACACTTGAGCCTTCTCTCCTTGGTATGTGGCCGTCAAATTAATGCATGTACTTCACATGATGCTGTATATAGTTTTCAGTCGATGTCTAGTGCGTGTAGCAGTACGGAGGTCCCACATTTTAGAAAGCTGTAAGTGGGGATACGCGGCGATCTCGCTGTTAACCTTCAGCGTTACAAGAACACCCCAGGGCCTAACTCTACAATGATGGATGGAGGATGGCGGGGGTTAGGGGGGCCCACACACAACCCAGGAATTCCCCTTGGGCCTTTTCAATTACAGTTAGACCAAGCTCCACACTGTGATGATATGTTGCTTTAAGGCTGTGACATTAATGGAGGGGACAAATGTGATTTGGTGTGGTGTTGACCCCAAAGTGCATGACTCAGACAGAAGCACTCTCGTGGTGCGCAGGCAACAGGAAGAAAATGCAGGGTAACCTATTGTTGCTTTATTTATTTACAGTCATCAATAAAAATAATCCAACAGACCAAAGTGTCATTTAGGTCCCTCTGAAGTTAAAGTGCTATTGATGGAAATAGTTTATCATTAGCCACAAGCTAAAGGGAGCACAAGGAGCATGAGAGAGAGTAATAAGCCAGTAGTGTGGCTTTGAGGAGCCCAGGTAACGGAATTAAGAGTGGTGAAGGGAAAGTGGTTGACGGTCCCTTCATCTCTTTCATGATCAATAAGGCAGCGTAACCTTGTATTGGACGTTTACTATGATATGGTAATGTGATGCACAATGTGTGTATCTGCGTAGGTGTGTGTATGTGTGTGTGTGTGCGAGCACTAGTGCACATTTAACATCAAAAACAGCTGCAGTGTTTTAATGCCATGATCAACACAATTGCCAGAATAAATGTTGGCAAAGTACGTTTCTGCAAAACCACAGATTAATTAAAACCTTATATTTCTTTAGGCTCACTCTTAAATGTTTCTCTTGTCACAATGCTGTGCTTATGCTCTGGTTAGGTTTAAGCGCAAAAAACACTTGGTTAGGGTTAGGAAAACATTGTGTTTTGTCTTAAAATGACTGTTTAAGCTGCAGATAGCCTGACTTTCCATCAAAAATATATGTTTTTTTGCCGCCACAAACACAGCTGGATACAACGGCTGACGTCTCCATAAAAATACCCACAGGTGTCACGTTTACAAATCTTGAAACGCAGACTCGAACTGTGGTCACTGGCTTGGCAGCCTTGTAGCCTGCAACTCCACTGGCATCCCTTCCACATACTGATATGAAAGTCCGATAACAAACATGTAATGTGAATGTGATATGACAGTATTTAGCCTATGACACGCACAAATCTGAACTTATCTGTGGGTTGCCGAATAATTTCTCAGTACAACACCACTGTTGTAAATACAAATCCCAGGTCTGTAACAATCTGTCAGACGCAATGTAGGTGCTAACTACAAACAAAATTCAATAAATCATAATAATGTTATGTGTTGTGACTTGTATCTTGAAGTCAACATGTGTGTACCGCTGTGATCCGACCCTCTCACTGAAGTTACACAGTGCAGAAACAAGTGATAGGGGGGTGGAGTGGTTGAGACAGAGACACCATTCACCCCGTTACAAGACATTGTAACAGGGTAACAGGGTCACCACTTTAAGGTGAAAGGTTACATAATGTTGCTTTAACTGCTAACATTTTATCATGGGGACTGGGCTGGCACTATACTAGTATCAGCGCTGACTGAAACCTGTCAAGTTTGCACCCTTCCACAGATGACTTTCTAAAAGTCACAACTGCCTGCTTCTATTTTAGTCTGCAGGGAATAATCCTATGTTCTAGGTATCTGGAGGAGGCAGCGAATCAAAAATCCACCCCGTCTGCACAGAGTGTTTCTCACAGTTCCTTCGGGTCCATTAATAAAGTGGGACATGGCTGAGGTAATCAGCTCTTGTCCTCAGCTTCACTCCTGTGTCTGATACATGATCTGTACTGCCGATGCTGTTGTGAATGCCATTGTTTTTCCTTCAGTTATGTAATTGACAGAATTATGCAACCCATCTGTGCAACTGGGGTGTGCCTCAGAAATTTTAATCTGCAACAAAAAAGAACACATCCCCTTGGAAATGCAGCGCCTTCAGCGTAACAAATACAACTTCACCACTCTGCGCTGAGAGATATCAGGTCAATGCCAAAACAAAATCTGATCTCAGAAAAACAGCTGTGTGTATGTGTGGACGGGGAAGAGAGAAGAGTTTACTGAAGAAGCTGTGACTCTCTTGTTCAAAATGATAAAATATCTGAAACTTTTAAGAGCACCAGCATGAAAACATCAGCTATAAATTAATCACTAAAACAGCATATACTGTATTTGACTGGTATTATTACCACTTGATCAAACACATCATTAACTATGCTCTGTACAATTACTTGATTCAGAATATAATCCCATCTGAGAGGCCATGAAGAAACCCCTCCCTCCAGCTCATTACCACACATCTGTACTGCAAGTACCAAACTGTGCTGTTTTTCTCCACATGTTTTGAAATGTTGTACATTTATTTCCTTTTATCAACGCATAAAGTAAAGATACCAGCATGTAACAGAATAACACAGAGTAAACGGATCAGGAGCCAGCGTGGGCTGTTGGTAATGCACACACACGTGAACAAGATGCCAGAGGCAACGTGAAGTCACTGACATAATTATCTAAACACGTTTTATTATTCATCTCAGTAATAAAACAGGCCTCGCTGTTGTTGCACGTTGTAAATCCATCGCAGAGGATGCCTATAGATCAGATCTGATACGATCGATCGGATCTGATCAGATTGATACTAATTGATGCCGGAGTTTAATTTTATTGGTTCAGTTTAATTAGTGGGCAGCCTTAGCAAGGATGGAGGCTAATAAATGTCTTTTATAGTCCCCTGAGAAAGCCAGATGTTGGGGGTGGAGTGGTGGTGTGTGTTGTGTGTGTGTGTGTGTGTGTGTGTGTGTGTGTGTGTGTGTGTGTGTGTGTGTGTGTGTGTGTGTGTGCCTCCTCCAAAGTTTAAATGAAACCTAGGCCGCAGCAGCGTGGAGGACTGAAGTCCCCGTGTATTCAGTCTCACAGATCACAGAAGTTATGAAAGACTGCTCTTTGATCATTTCCATTTCTAAAATAATTTCCTTTGAACATTTCAAGTCACTCGTGCTTTTATTTATAAAGCCTATTTAGACAATCAAGGGGTTGAAAATAATTAGGCTCGCGTGCACATGAGTGCGGACATGTATTCCCTTTCAATCAGTTAAAAACCAGCTCTGTTAATTAAAGTTCTGAGCTGTTACTCTGCCCAAATAATTTTCTTATTAGCTGCTGCATTCCTTAGATCTGTTGTCAGCAGAGTGTATTTTCTTTTGGTTGCTCCTTTTCTATTTTCTTTTTTTCCTTCTCACAGAAATCCCACTGACCCATATAGTTGATCTCATTTTTGAAGCGTATAATATAGATTCCAAGTAAAGAGAATGGAGACTCTATTATTAGTCCCATTTGAGGTGCACAGCCTCCTTCTAGGTGCTGCTCTGTGTTGCCGAATTCCCTGAGTGAAGGCATTACCATCTCATTTGGGTAAGGGTGAGATTACCTCATGCAACCGAGCTGTTTCATCACAGAAAATGGAGGGGAGGGGAGGGAGGAGGGTGTGCGGGGCTGAGCTGTCGCCGCTGACTGTTTATACGGGCGGCTGAAGGTAGAGACGTCCCGGATACATTTCACAAACATCACACATGACAACTTGTGATGCCACCTTACTGATGTTTCCCTTGAAAGGTCTCTCACTAACAACAACATCCTATTGATCCGCGCCACCATTTTAACAACCTCCTCACACCCTCTCACACATGCACACCTGAGTGAGTATGGATTGAAAACGTTAGCAGTTAGCGGCTAGCTTTTTTTTTTTTGCCAACACACCCACCGTCGTCAATTAGGCCCAGTCATTGTGGGGAGCGGCCCTAGAGGAGGAGCGCAGGGAGAGAGTGATGAAAATCAGCAGTGTAAATAACGGCTCATCCCTCAGTGCTGAATTAATATGCAATACTTACATTTTTGTGCTGATTAAAAGGCTGTGGCACGTGATGAGCTATCAAAACAAGAAATAGAGTACTCGGATTAAAATTCTGCTTTTAATTGGATAGATGAAAGGAGCAATTAGTTGCAGTTGAGTTAAGTTCTTTTTTTTCCCTCAGTCAGCTTGTCCTCATTTATCAGAAAAAGGGAAATAATAATAATGATGCATTTTAACCATACTCTCTTCAGTCTTAACATTTCTGGGTTAAAGGGCTTTATTTACACTAATGTGGCCACTTTATTAGGTACACCTGTGAAATCTAAATCCCGCCTTTGCAAAGTTTATCATGTTCAGTTTTTGCTGACATTGACGGAAACATTTGGAAAATCATATTTTTCTTTGTTTATCGCTGAGGTCATAGTTAAAGATGGTGTACTGGTGTTTTGTACTGAGAGGTTATTATCAGGAACGTCAGTTAGTTCTTGTCCTCCCTCATATTAGACACACATCTGAATACAATGCAATACAATACCATCACAACTATGACGAGACATATTATTTAAATAACATCTCTATTGAGTTATTATAGGCATCATGTAAGTAGACTTTGTGGCAGTACAGGTGTATTGGATTGCTTTACACTGTACAGGTGTGTCTATTAAAGTAGCCATTAAGTGTATTTCTTCTTATTGTGATGCTTCTCTCTGTGGTTGTGGTGTAAAACTGTGCTGTAGAGGTTAGAAGGTCAAACAATGCTTTTTTAGATTTAGATATACGCACAGTTGCCAGTTTATTAGGTACATCTAGCTAAAACTAATGCATTCCACTAATGTAATGGTAAAACTTTTCTCTAAGTAACCTTATGTAGCAGTTATAAGCAGTATATACACTTTTAATTAATGTTTATAACACACTATAATATAGTAACAAGCAGATAAAGGAGCATTTTAATGGTTAATTAACAGTGTTTGCCCATGATTGTAATGTCTCCTATGATTTGATGTTATTACAACTCTGTTTTACTGTATTGCCAGTCATTATCTGTTTACACACCAGTATCCATTTATGTGAGCTCGTAGGAGTAGTGATAGATGCATGATTCACACGATTTCAGGCGGTAAACAGCAGACGGACAACAACTTCTGGACGGCACAAGAGATACAAACAGTCTTATGGAATGGCAGGACGGCAAAACGTAACACACATGACGATATCGTGATATATTGATGTCATAGCGTTTATAAAGAATGGAATAAAATACATTAAATACAATTATTCTGTTTCTATTATATAATGTCATTCCCTCCACCAAGGAGGTTTCAGCCATGTTCCTTTGTTGGCTGGTTGGTTTATCAGCAGGAAAAGCTACCGGTTTTCCATGAATCTTGGATAGAGGATGGGTCTCGGCCCAGAATAGACCCCATTAGCTCTTGGTGCGGATCCAGAAAAAGGGATGGATCCTGCTATTTTTTCTCACTTTCTTTAGCGTAGGGAAAATTTCCGTGAATTTCTCCTCAGAGGACAACAATGAATGTAACATATTGTAACTTTAGACGTCATTATTTCCGATGCCTATATTCTCTGCTGGCCTCACCTTCAGTCTTTTTCACCATCCTGCTGGCATCCACTTAATGATATCTGGTTTGCCGTCTGCTTGAATCTATGTGAATGCAGCATTATATCTGCTTGCATGATGGGTTACAAACCATTTACTAAATATTCTTGCACTGTTTATGTATTCTAAATAGGGGGCAAAAATGACCACGACTTCTCTTTAAAACAGTTTCAACAAACACTGGACACCATCACCTTCATGAAGTTTGCGTCTCCTGCAGGGCTGCTGTATTACTGCATTAGTTTGAACCTTATAACGTGACATCTGAGTGTGTATGCTTCACTCATTTTCTGTTATTCCTTTTGAAATAACTTAGAGTACAGGTTTTAGTGAGAAGTGAGAAGTCCTCCATTTTCAAACATCTCATGGGTCTTGTGCAGTATAGATGACACTGTGTATGAACAGCCAACCCCTTCAGTTTCTCTCCTTCATGCTGGCTAGCGGACAGAAAAAGAAACCTTCTTCCCACTTGTTGGCCTCCATCCTGCTCAGTCAATATATGTGTTGCATCCATACTGATTATTCTGTACATTTCCTAGCCGTGAGGCACTTGTTTCAGGGGTGTACAGTTTCAAACAGATGATGGGGCGGCTGTTGGAGTCCGAGGGGCAGGGCTGCTTTGCACTGTTAAAGAATACGTTTCCTGTTGTGGAAAAAAAGGGGGTGAGATGACCAGTGGTGTCGTTGTGTTATTGCGCCGACCTTACTCATCAATCAGAAATCAAAGCTTTGACAGTTGCCAACATTAAAGGGCTGCTGCTGGTGTGTCCTGTGCCAAGAGGCTTCTTTCTGCTGAGCATATTAATACACTGTAGGTCACAAGGAGGCTCATCATCACTGATCATGAAGAGAAGGAGAGATACTCCTGAGCCACACCAGGCATGATTCCAGTCAATATTCATACTGGAACATACAGTCATCAAAGACAAGTGCAGTAGTGGACCGCTGAAATGATTGAAGTGGTGTGAGACTTTTTTCTTCAACCAGGATTTTTACAGTTGAAGAATTTTAGAGAAACAAGACACACGGAGAAGAAAAAAAAAAATAAGACATCACAAGTTTAATTGAGGGATCCATTCCAGCAATATCTAAACAAATAAATAAAAGATGATTTTTTACTCCAAGTTTCGACATATATACAGATTATTTCTCTGGAAAAGTAAAGCTTTACTTATTGTTGGTAGACTGGTTGCATGTTGCCTAAATGCCTGCAGACAGATTTGTATTCCAGGCTGATTTGGGGATTCGGCTTCAGAAATAAACCTCACATTAAAAAAATAAATAAATAAATAAAATCCAATAAAAGTAACCAGGATGTCACAGCTGCCAGTTGCAGGCTGCGTCAAAAAAAAAAAAAAAGAAAAAAAAAAAAACGGAAAGAAGAAACTTTTCATCCTGTTTCCACTCATCTGCGTTTAGGTGTGCGCACTATGTTTTTCTCCGCCCCATTTGGGATTTTGATTCAGGCAAGATGTCTGTTTATCTGAATAACCGGCAGAACTTCAGCTGAGCCTGTTTTGCATTCAAAATCATGTCTTCAACATCTCAGGGAAGTCAGGTTAACAATCAAGCTAACTGCTGTAACTCTCTTTGATCTGACACACATTAATACTCTGCACCAAATATTACAGTTCATTCTTTATCTGCACTTAACTATTTGACAAAATCTGAGTGATTTTTTATTTTTATTTAGTCAATATTAAAGTAACTTAAAGTATGAGGGGTAAAATGACATGTAGATTTAAGGTGTGCATATCATGTTTATTATTATTTATTTATTCAAAGATTATCACTTTCAGCTGTTGCAGTGAGCCTGCCTATCTGCGCGGGCTGGTCGTGCTGTTTATCAGGAGTGAACGAGCACAATTCATTCATTCATCTGAAAATATTGGCGCCACAAAAAGTACAGCCTACTGCTGCTTCACAGCATCACCAGTGCTGGTTGGCAAAGGGGCGGCATCTTTTCAAGATTGAGATGGAGCCACACATCAAATCCCCAGTTAGACAAAACATGTGCAACATAACATGCATGTTCCATGAAGTCAGCAACAAGACATTCTGAGTTGGCACCACATCCCGAGCTATGTAGTTTATGCCTTTACCAGCATTTATAGTATCTTAATTCTTATGCAGAGGCTGTGATTTAGCCTTTTTTGTCTGTACCAGGACATGTTTATGGGCTAATAGGCCTTTGTTAGTAGTACTCTATTTATTTAATACAATTGTAGTGTGAACAGAAGGAATAATAAACAGGCTGACTAAACATACGATTCTTCTTTTGGGCTGAGAAAACCCTGTGTAAGGACACAAAAGGGGGACGTTTCCACTGCGGAAAGTAAATTCTTTTGAAGTGGAACTAATCATCTGAGGGATGGTTCTCGTTGTCCTAACAACGCAGCTGAATTGGAATGAGCCTCCTTTTTTGTGGAAGATATGTTTTCTTTTTTTCATTCAGAACTGATGATGATAGTAGTTTCACGCCCTGTCCACCCACATTGTCCGTCCAAACTTCTTTGCAGATAAGTCTTTACTTGGAGACGCCGAACACACGGCGGGTGACTCTTGGACTGTGACGTCAGCCTCACTCCTCTGTCTTCCAGCCTTTACGCTTTTTAATACCGTTAGAATGAAAAGGGAATCTCACAGCAAATCCTCTCCAATAACAGTTCTTTCTGAGAGTGTGAAAAGATCAAGACTTTTAAACATACTCCTATATTATAATGTACCAGTCACTTGTAAGATACAACTGCTGTAATGTTTCATGTTTTGGATGCATTTAACACAATTTAAAGTTAAATATTTACAGTGTACATTTTATTTAAAAATATTTTAACAGTACTTGAGAGTAAACATTTTCCATTTTGGAAAATACTCTCATCAGTTTCATCATAGTGTAGAGATAAGACGGTAAAACAGTAAAAACATTCTGTAATAAGTGGCTTTAACGCTCTTGTTTCTTTCTGTTGTTGTTGTAGAGTAACTTGAATGCAGCAATTAAAGCTTTATTTGCATTTCTCCAGTGTAAAAATCTGAACTAGTGCATCTCCCTTCATCTCTTCCGCATTTAAAAAGCTTTGCAGTTTTGGGTTCTATTCATTACTCGCTTCTTACAAATGGAGATTTGAATTATTGTGTTGGGTTTATTTTTATAACATCAGTGGACTGAAGATGGTTGAAGGTGTGAAGGACTTTGTTTCTCATCTCAGTGAAATTAACCTCAAATTAAGATTAAATTAAAAAGTGACCTTAAAGAAAATACAGGAACACTTTCTATGAAGCCCATGTCCATAATGCATTATAGTGTATTATGAACACAGTTGTAATGGGTTTTAATGCCCCTTTAGAGCTGTATTATCACAGTTATAAGCACTCTTGGCTATTCATAATGATTTATAACAATAATCATAACTCATTAACACTGTCTATAATGCGTTATAATATTAGTTAATAGATTAGTCTATTTTTACATTGTACATTGTATGTTAGTACCTGTTAAACATTTTTAATGATACTTAAAGCAAACAATGGCCACTTATAATGACTTATAAGCAGCTTCTAACATATTACATCTGCTTATAACGCAGGTATTTCATTTCTTTACTTAAAGCACTGAATGACATTCACAATCAATCACAATCACATTATAATGCATTATAATAGTGATTATAATGTATTACATTACTGTGAGAATTTCAAAAATAGTGAGTGACCAGCAATTATTTAATCAAATATTTATAGTTGACCTCTTAAGTCATTATAAGATGCTTTATTATGTATTATTATGATTGTTATAAAGCATACTGAATATTTATGATTGCTTATAACACATTATAAGTATGTTTATACTGCTTTATAGACACTGGCAGTATAATGATTATTTGTATAAATTATTATTGTGAGTATTCATGAATGCTTATAACTAACATCATACAGTGCTTAAAGTACACTATAATGCATTATAAGTATGTTTATTATGTGTTATAATGCATTATAGACTTTTGCAGTATAATGATTATCTGTATAAAGCATTATGAATATTCATGAGTGCTTATAACTAACATTATACAGTGCTATAGGTGCATTATAACACATTATAAATGTTTATAATGTATTATAGACATTGGCAAATATAATGATTATTTGTATAAACCATTATGAATATTCAACAGTGTTTATTATTATACAGTGCCATTGGTGCATTATAACACATATTATAACACATATATATACACATACACACACACACATTATAAGTATGTACATATTGTGTTATAATCCATTATAGGCCCGGGCTTCATAGAAAGTGACACCGAAAAGTAGAATAAACGCTACACAACAGACACTCAAATAAGGTATAGCAAATCAAGCTATCCTTTGTGGTGGCTTAGCTGCTCATTTATGATAAATTATGTGAACTATTCCTTCCTTACATAGCGACATTGCTATTAGCAAAGTGAGAGAAGACTGACTCTCATGTTCTTCTAACCAAAGATAGCACATCTCATTTACAAACCAAGTAAGCAATTATTGGCCGGAATGATGAGGTCTCTGATTGACTGCGACAACCCCTTTGTCTGCAGCTCAAGGGATGTAACTGTCCGGGGTCCCTTCATACGCCCTGAGGGGGTTTAGAAAGGTAACGTTGGCCCTCTGACCTCAGGCCGAGAGAATTCCAATCTCTTACCGTTACTAAATCTTTATCTTCACACAGGCTGCATAGCTTCGCCTCTGTTGAGTTATAAACTGTCTGTCTTTTCTGCTAGTCCCGCAGTCATCCAGCCGTTTTATTGTCTCAGTGGGGGTACAGAGTTCAGGCAGCAGTCATCCCCAAAACAGAGGTGAACTGTTTGGGGAAGCATCTTGACTACTGTGCTAACTTATCATTCAGTCCTGTCGAGGGCTTTGAAGGAGGACAAAAACACACACACAGGGTGGATTCTTCATTGTAAACTAGTTGTAGATTCTAGTGCGCGGACAGGATAAACAAAAATTCTCCTTGAGGGGCAAATAAAGTATTTTGAATAGAGCTGAACTAAACAAGCTTTTGTTGCTCAGGTGAAAGTTTCAAATATTCACCTTTTTTGTCTCGAGTGAACAGATAAAGATAGTAAATATAGTCATCGGAACGGAAATGTTAGCATCAATTATCAATCAACGCTAAATGAACCATAAATTAAGATTTAACCAGGCCCCAGAACTAGGACATATTTGTACTATTCATACTTTTTCATGGCTCTATTCAAAGCTTTCCTACTGTGTTTCCAAGCTTATTATACATGCAAACTTCTGATGGCTAAAAAAGTCTCCATTATTTATACGTTCTCTCCTAGATGATTTATTAATTGCAATTCTTCACTTTGCAGAGAAGGACAACCGAAGAACAATAGGTTTCAGATTTATGTTGTGTTGAAAAAATAAAGTCTCAAATCAAACAACTTTTCAACCCGCCACAATAGCAGCCTGCTGGCAGTGAAGTCATGAATGTAGCCGGAGATTTGGCAAACAAATTAGACCCAATACGAGTCTGTGTTGATAACTGCAGTGAAGTATTTGTATTGCTGAGAGGCAGGTGGCAGCCAAATGAACAAAGTCGCTCTCAGTCAAAAAACACCAATTCAAACGCAGTGCAGACTTGTACTCAGCAGTCACAAATCTGCACGATGTTCAGTTAATGCAACAGCTTTTCACACACCAGTTTAAGTGTATTTAGGCTGCTGATGAGGGATTTGGCAGCAGCGTGTTCGCCGTGATGTCACGCAGGGTTGCAGTGACAGGAGGAGACAACTCCGTCTTCCTCCGCTGAAGACAATAACAGCAGGAATTAGCTTTGCTTTAAAAAAAAAAAGAAAAGAAAAAATGGTGAAACAAATGTTTGAATCCGTTTTGTCTTGTCACTGTCTGCCTGCCGTACACTGCCTGCTCTGCTGAAGCTTCACTATAGCACACTAGCACACACACACACACACACTGTTAAGGAGTGTAGCAGGTTACAGCAGGACACAGCACATAAGCTCATGGCACACTTGAATGTAGGCCATTTTTAGTTCTTGTTGGTTAGAAGAAATTCAGCCCTTTAGAGGATACAAACTTAGAATCCTCAAAGAACCTAATTTCTTCTCTCCAGCTGGAAATCGCCTCTTTTAAAGCTCATTGAAGGCACGCTGTATTCTCTACTTGAATGACGAGGCGGATGTCCTAGATACGCAAAAGCAGTTAGCGGTAGCAATGTTTGGAATTTTTCGTAACAGAGCGATTGATCAGTTGTTTTGCATTATCTTCGTATCTTCCAAATATCCCTTGGCATGCTTTGTCATTTCTACATGCCATGCGGTAGCTGGTTGCCATTGTCATCATGGCAGACTGGGAGCCGGGGAGAGGACGCCAGCGCCGTGCCAGTTGGCTCAAGTAGTGAAAACACAAGGCAGACACAGCACGATTCTAATCTTTATCGTTCCAGACACGAAGGTCACTTCTGTGGCGATTGCAGTTTTTATGCAGCCCATTAGTCACAAGTCAGACTCCACGCACTATGTGTGGATCCATATAACCACATACATGAGACTGGAACTCTCACTGCTTTTTCCTCATGAGTGTGTTTACATGAGTTAAGTGCAAGATTCAGCCAGTATACCCTATTAAAGTGCTGCTTTTCCTCTCGAATTAAGGAGAAAAGATTGAGGTCAAGTTATTCAGACATGTTCTGCCGTGTTATGTAACAGTGGGTGAGCCAGATCCACTCAGATGATCAAGCAAACAGGAATAGCACAAGTCTGTTATGAAGATGTAAGCTGCATTCGGAAATGGTAAATATGCGATTGCATATTTCTGCCGCATTTCTCCCAGAATTTACTTACGGCGTTATAGAGATGTAAGTAAGAATGTTTGTTCACAAGCAGATCGTGTTGTTTTTATTCAACTCGTCACCGTTTCTGCTGCAAACCAAACAAACGCTGCTCTCGTCTTTGCCGTGCTGCATTCGCTGTAGCTTCCAACCATTAAAAAAAAAAACGTGTGCATCTTTACTTATTGTATAGCTTTATCAGTTCTCCCGCAGCTCTCCAGCCTGTGGACCTATCCTCCTGGTGGTGCTTTGCTCGATAGACAATAGTCCTGCAAATATCAGGGGCCAAGTCATTATCTTCTGCTCAGCAGGTGTAGACATTATTGGAGTGTTGAACTAATGATATGTAATGAGCTCTCTGTGACACATGTCTAGCCACCCTTACTATCATGGGGCCCATTAATGGATAACAGCATCGTAATTAGCTTCGTTGGGAAGCCAAACCTAAGCTTATAAATATATCAAACTATATTTAAGTTGTGTGCGCAGTTTCACATGCTGTGTGTTCCTGCACGGGGCCAGAAAGCGAATTAATCCCACTTTTACGGCTGTTTGGTGGTTTTAGATTGTGCATCAACGTGGCGATGTGTGCA
Organism: Pagrus major; assembly: GCF_040436345.1. Classification (NCBI taxonomy): domain Eukaryota; kingdom Metazoa; phylum Chordata; class Actinopteri; order Spariformes; family Sparidae; genus Pagrus; species Pagrus major. Next base: position 29,887,078 of record NC_133232.1, on the reverse strand, counting down.
TACAATCAAAGCACTGATACTACACATAGTACTCACACTGCTGATAAGTGCCCCTTCTAGGTTCGCACACATGTACAAGTAACGTCTATAACGACTTTTTCTTTTTTAAACAAACACCAAGGAAATTATTCCACGACTAACAGAGGGCGAGTCGTTATTTGTTAGCGTTTTCAGTGTACTCGGTAAATTGAAAGCCCAGGACACAAATACATGGCTGTCTTAAAAATTTATATTGGAAATGGTTTTGATGTTGTACCCCACTGCAAACACTTTCAGCCTTCTGCAGGTCTCCTAGCAACAGCAAACAAAGGCAGGACCCATCTCAAGTTTCCCGTGGAGCGGCCAGTCCGGCGTGCCTTTGATCTTGACTGGGAAAATAGCTGAGTGGGCACTACTCGCATTTGTCTTTCATTTACTCCAGCCCCCCTCCCCGTCCCTCTCCCAAAATGTTCCCTGAAACAGCCAAATCTTCATCTGTCCCCAGCAACCAACACCCCTCCTGGATAATCAACCATAGCAAAGAAAGTCATTGAAGCACTACAAAGTTTAGTTGAAATTGGACGTTTTTTCGTTTTTCGGAGCAGAGTTGCTACCTTTATCAGGCTGTCATTTGTGGCTCCTCTGTGCACGAATGTGAGTGTGTGAACCAAGGTGGTGTTTTATCCTTTGTTACCATTGTCTCAGTGTAGTCTCGCTGTTGGATTTATCAACCTGTGTCCCACAGCTTCCAAATGAAAGCCTTAATAAACACAATAAACAGCGCCTTTAACCCCGCCTTTACAAATGTTTTCAACTTCATGAACTTGGACCGAAGTGAAAGTACTACTTTTATCCCATAAACAGCCACTGTGCCCACAGAAAAAGTGGGCACACACAGTGGATTTTAAAAAGCCATGGGGCTGCCACAGCGCGCTCTTATTTTGAATTCTACATTCAAGCAAACAGGAAATGGAATATTTTAAACTAATTTCTCTGTTTCATAATGCTTTCTAAATATCAAAATATAAATAAGTCCCTCATTCTATTCACGACCGAGGATAGATAGGGCAATGTATCTTAAGGCTACTGAATGTTATCTTTCTGCAGTGCTCTGCTCTGCTTTCATCCAAAACAGCTCAGACAGCTCAGGAGATTTAACAAATTGAAGTGTTACACACTGTTTTGGTGTAATTTACTGTAATTGATGTTTCTATCTAGTGCCGAGGCCTTCTAAAGCAATTGCTTGTGTTTGTAGAAAGACATGCAGCCCAGTGGGGTGTATTGACTCAGGCTGTTGACTAATACTGCTCCATTGGCATGTTTTAATGCTCTCCCATTGTTTGACTAACACACTCCTCTGTAAAGCTAAAAGCATACCTTGCACACTGCTTAAGATGGGGATCAGGTCCATGCTTTTTTAAAATTTTACAATGTTGCAATGAACTGGAAATAAAGAAGTTTTCTTTTGGTGTGAATGGGTCAGAGTGTTCTTCCTAACCTAGTTCTTTATCCGCACTTATGATCTGGGTTTAAGGCACATCACGCTGCTCAGCATAATCTCCCCCCCCCTCCTCTTGTTGATTTCTGAAGTTATGTTGTCTGTTCGATTGTACATATTGACTTTGAAATGCAATAACCTCGTTAAGACATTACATGTACAGAACAGCATGGGCAGACCCAGTAATTTGGTTAATGACTCCCTGTTTATCAATATGAGTGGCCTGGTGTGTTTGAGCATAATTTGATTCCATATTCAGCGCGGCGGAAGACGTATTCACATCCTTTAATATACGTAAATGTAGCAACATCACAATGTACAATTACTTCATTTCCTACTCCATCAAGTCATGCCGTATTATCTGCCAAAGTTACTCAAAGTATTAAAAGTAAAGTGGTTAAAATACTTGTTATGCAGACACATGGTCCATGTGAGTGTTATCTGACTGTATTTCATATTAACAGATATTTCAGCCAGGGAACCAGACGCTGGTTTGGCGATGCCTGGCTATAGATAGTTCACACTGATGCAATAATATGTAAGATGCATTTTAATGTTGTAGTCAGTTGAGGTGGAGCTGATTTTAAAATATGTTATCAGATCATCATATGGTTTATATGTACATTCATGGTAAATATCTACTAACTATAGCTGTGAAATAAATGTTGTGAAGTAGAAAGTATGATATTACCCTCTGAAATGTAGCAGAGGACAAGTATAACGTTGCACAAAATAGAAATATTATGATATAATACAAGTACCTGTACATTTTATTAAAGTGTAGCACTTGAGTCAATGCACTCAAGTTTCTTTCCACCACTGCACAGGGCCGCACATAAGGGGGAGAGCTTTGTGGGGGCCCAGCTGCTATGGGGGGGCCTTGGAGGCAAGCAATAATCATGTTTATTTTAAAGATCCCCTACACACATATATAAGGGAAAATGAAATCAATAAATAATGCGTGTCTTTAATGGGTTTTGCAAAAAAAATACAATCACCACATTGAAATCCATAAAATGGCATCAACCCCTCCCCCCTTATTAAACCTTCCAGAATATATAAATATGCAAATCAAATATTTATTTCACAAGTTTAACTGTCGGACATAAGACGCTTCCTCCTTCACTGTGAAGTCGATCCACAGTGTTTTTACACTGGAGGCTTTAAGCTTCCACAGGATTGGCTTTCTAAACTATTTGTGATGTCACAGATCATACATCTTAACATCTGATTCCAAAGAGCACAAAGAAAATGTACATTTTCATTAAAGTGAAAACAACTTCTGCACATACGTCATTCTGCACAGTGAGACAGTGAAACATTCAACTGTACGACCAAGAAGAAAAATCACATTTTTGACTGGAGGGACGACTTGAATATATTAAAATGAGAACTGCATTTTAACTTAAAACAACATACTCTCCATTACTTGTTAAAATAGCAAAAATTGATTTTTTCTAAATTCATTTATATATTTATATGAAATATATTTTGACATTATTATTTTTGCTTTAGTAAAATGTAACCTGTTTCATATTTCTTTACATCAAAATGTCAAAAGTGTGCTGCTGGCATCCGGCCACATGACCTCAGAAATGTGCTGATCAAAAGTAACTGCATTGGAGTGAATTTTATTGCTATGCCAGGAACTCCACATAAATCGGGATGCCAGAAAAGAAAGGAAAAGAAAAAGAGGGATCTGGCAGGGGCTTTAGACCCAAATATAAAGTAATAATGACCAACTTTTTTCAGTCAGCCAAGAAAGCTGCTCCCAGCCAAGCTGAAGTATCGAATGATGGACATAGGAGGCTAACGTTACAGCTAGCGCAGCCAAGAGATAAAGCAGATGTGTGGAGGTCCCATTCACTTGAGGAAGATCGTGTGCTGTGTTGGTGTAAAAATCTGAACAACAAACGGACTGATGAGAAACAGACATTAAAAAAACGTGGGCAGGTAGGATAAGAAAGAGACAAGGTACATTTTCCTTCCTTCACCAAATACGTGAGCTTTTAGGACACATCACAAAAAATCATAATTACGTCTGCCAAGGAGGTTATGTTTTTGCCCGTGTCCGTTTGTGTGTTTGTTGGTTTGTCAGCCGGATTACACAAACACTACTGAATGGATTTCCACGAAACTTGGATGGAAGATGGATCTCAGCCCAGAACAGACCCCATTAACTTTTGGTGCAGATCAGGATAAAGCGAATTGTTCTCACTTTCTTTAACATTGCGTCATAGGGTGTTTTTAAAAATGTTCATTAATTTCTCAGGGAAGAATAAAAACTAAATAAATCTTGATGAATAAAAATCAGGTGTATTTTGGTGGATGGTATCGATGAGTGAGTACAATTTGATGCGGATCCAGATAAAAATCTGAATATGTTTTATTTGATATTGGATTGATTAAATCAAAGGGGACTGTTGGGCCTTGGCGGAGGAACGCCCTCTGCTGAATGCCAATCCAGTTGAGTATATTATGTGCTATTTTTGAGTGGAAGCTCAGACGCCTTTATAAAAAGCTAGTAAGTAGACCTTGAATTGAGATAAGTTTGTAAAACTATTGGTTGAGTTCAAGAATGAACTTTTACAGCCATATACTTTTCTCTCTGGAGTTACTTTGGCTTTGTTGCTCCTGCCTGCACACTAGTTAACACTCAGCTGCAATTTAGCAACTCTAACCCATTTTCTGTAAAAGTACATGTAAACATAACCACAGCAATTAAACAAAATACTGCAAAACATTTTAAATGACTGTGTTCTGTTAAGTAAATTCTGCGTGAGTGCTATTTGTGTCTTTTCCGGCTCCCTTTGGAGAGAAGAAACCCCACATTTCTTTCTGTTACACCGATGCTTGTTTGTGAGGAACACTAGCTGGGACCTATTTTAGTTTGTCAAAAACAAGGCAGCAGAGGAGCAGCTTTTTACATTCCTTAATCATCCTTTTATAGAAGTGTGTATGGTTTTGGGTTGTTACATGGAAAATAACTGTGAAAAAATTGGGTCCCACCTCTGCCTTCAACCGTCTGTATCCTCCCCTGCATACACTGAGAAGCCGTACATTTATTGCCTCACAATATTCAGCGCTATATTGCTCAGCACTAGACCCAAAACAGAAGGGAACGCCGTTAGCAGCGTGGCACGGGATTATAAACAAAAGGTTGTGATCTACTACAAAGAAGTGCTCAGATAAGCAGACCCTCACCTTTCATGCAGCCGTGTGACCTTGAAAGGCCAAAAAAAGATTTGCTTTTACCTCTCACCTTCAAGAACTCTTTTCTGACTAAAAGCGGAAGAAGAAAAGAAAACATTTGAAGCGCGTCTTTTTCATTCTCTACCAAAAACCCATCGGAACCCATTTTAGCATATTTATTTATAGCATGTTTCTGATTCAGTATCCTGCACCAAGCATCCTCACATTACCCCTGACAAAAAATGAAGCATGTCTTCATGGTTGTCTGCACCGAGCCCCACACAGAGTTATACCCCTCTGATAACTGCATGTGCCATCTGACTCTGACAACAATGCTGGGGTGTGGAATGTATTAATATCCTCCTGAGCCCTAAGCATGCACATTTACTGTCACCTTAATTCATCAGTTTACAGCTTACTCACAGTGGGCCTCCTACCTTTACGAGGACATTTATGTTGCCTGAAAACTGCATCATCTCACTAATGCTGAACATACAGACCCTTTTACTGAAACTGGAGCTGGTTTATAACACTATTGTGGCGATGTGGTGTGTCCGAGTCACAGAAATATCACTTTAAAGGAGGAGGCACTTGAAATATACTCGCATAGTCACTGTAAAGAGTGCTGCTCTGTAACATTTCCCTTACTGCTGCCTCTGGTAGCTGTGAATTGCAGAGCTTCATAATGAGATTCTCATAAATAATGTAGGTCAACAATTACATAAGGTCATGTTGTTTGCATATGGATATTCGTACAATTTCATCATGTGAGTACAACCATATTTCTCAGGTTTTTCCCTCTCAATAGATCTTAATATTACACATTGGCTTCACCAGCTGCACTAAGGGCAAGGCTAGTATGAAGACGTGTATTCTTGAGCTCCAGTAGCTCCTGAAATGGCCGGACCAATTAGAAGTTATACTTCCACTCCACTACATTTTGGAGGCAAATATTCCACTTTTTAATCCCAACATTAATTTGATGACTTTACTAGTTACTTTTCTGATTACGTGCCCTATTGAAGCCAAATGAGTGCAATTTAACTTGTTATGAAACTTGTTTTATAGACAATCAGATAAATAAATAAAAAAACAAACAGATTCCAATAATCAGAAAAATGCTCATTATCAGATTTGATAATTGGCCTGGCCGATAATCGATCGACCCATGATTTACAGTATATGCATACATGTAAATATATGCATAATTTACTTTTACTTGTACTTTTGATACTTAAGTTCATTTTTGCAAGAAAAATACTTTTGATACTTGAGCACATTTAATCGCTTTACTCTAGTGCTATTTATATGAGTGATTTTCACTTTTACTTTTTGCAAATGTAAATAAATAATAAATAGATAATTACTGTTGTATAAAGTACCCAAATGTCCTACATGAGTAAAAGTAAAGATATCATGTTTGAATATTACTTTGGTAAAAGTGAAAGTCACTGTTCCGATATCCGATATTCAGCATTTTTCTGATTATTGGACGCAGTGTTTTGTTTTTTTTAATCTCATTGTCGATAAAAATAGTTAATTTAAACATGCACTCATTTGGCTCTGGTGTATCTAAAGTTAAATTAATGTGGTGAGTAAAAAGCACAATATATGCCTCCAAAGTAGTGAAGTAGAAGTATAAAGTACCAGAAAATGGAAATACTCAAGTAAAGTACAAGTACCTCAAAATTGTACTGAAGTGCACTCCTTGACTAAATGTAAGTAGTTACAGGACATTCCATCGTTGTAATCAATAAATGAAAAAGCAAACTAAAGCAAGTTTATAGTGACCAAAAAGGTATAGGCTGAAGCCGACACTACCTTATTACAGGTCCACTTTGATTTATACACTGAAGTTTGCTTTTAGGGTTGGAGGTAGAATTCTCAGAGATGGATACCTCAAAACCCAGACAAATTAAACCTACACTATCTTAACACTATCTCAACACTATCACTGCAAAATACCTCTACAACTATGTGAGTAAATAGGTTTTGTTTTTGTAATTTGGGTGAACTGACCCTTTAACACAAAAGCAGCTCACTGCTTTAAAACTTGCTGTGTTCGCTCTTCAAGTTCAAATTACAGTGGACTTTTTTTCCCCTTATATTTCCCTGAGTATATTAATCTTCCTTCGAGGGGCCGTATTGTTCCTGCAGTCATGTGAGTTACCTTAATGTGTCTGCTCATTTGCAGATAATTTGGTCCCAGTCACACTATGACCAGATTGCAAAAGAGCACCGTTTAATTTCCATCTGTGAGAGAGCATGTTTCACTGTGGAGGTGTTTAAGAAGAATTTTGCTCATTTGACTGGTGCAAACCCACCTACACTTGTCCCAATTCATCGTAACATGAGTGTAGACCATTGTCCTGGCAGCTATGGTTCGAAGCATCTCTTTAAAATGGTTGGTCCTTATACGTAGAGCATAGCGCACTTCAACATGCTAATTCAAGTTGGGTATAGCCTATGACATGACATGAATTCGGAATGAGATTCTCTTCAAAGTGTTGGAAGCAAAACTGCATCCATAGATACTGAAACTGGCATCAATCAGCATTTTTTACACATGCATTTAACATGTGATGTGCTGGATGTTGCTACAGAGTATGTTTAATATGCTGTTTATCATTTAGTTTTCCACATTTCTGGAGTTTTTCTGAAATGTAGGCTCTTACGCCTACACAGAAATAGGAGTAGTATACATTTTCACACTTTACTGAGGTCTGCAGTCATTTTAACCTCTGAATATTTTTTTCTCACCTCCGGAGCACTGCGTTTGAGTTTCCTCTTCCACTTCGAAAAGCGAGTCCGCCGGACTCTCTGGAGACGTAAAGACTGAGCAGAGCCCCGCATGCCTATTTAGAGTGATGCAAAGACATGTTACACCATCTCAATCTGTGTCAGCCTATATGCTATGTACACTTGGAAGAAGCCGGTGTCTGTTTGTGCCATATAGATTTGTCACCTCTTAAGTTTATGACATTTCTGGAGAGAAAAAAACAATCATGGCACAGACGGAGTGGGGGTGGGGTGGCATTTGTCAGTGCTCTCATTGGGGTTCAAAAGTAGAATGCAAAATGTCTGTCTTTGTCTAATCCAACACATTTTATTTTTGTAACTGAGAAATCTGTTCAGGGACCCCAACATTTTTTCCAACTGTCAGGGTGTCATTTGTCAGAAAAAAAAAGTGAAACTGAATTGCCACCCCCAGTCCTTCTGTATGTTGTGAGGTTATTGCTGCTTCAAACATGCAAGGTGGGGGTGTGTAGGGGACGCACATGTGAACATGGCGACCTGTTACCTCAAGCGCACACTTCATGGTCATTTTGCCGTATTTGGCCGATCTCCTGACTTCTTCTCTGACACCGCCATGCCCTATAGCCTCATCCTCCATCAGTGAACAATGACTTTTTAAGGAGCCGAAGCTGTCGGACTGGAGAGTATTGTCCCTCATGATTGAGATGTTAACCTTCAGGGCAGCCCTTTGCTCTTTAGTGTCTAATTTTTTCACCCCTCTTCTGCCTCTTCTCCTCCTCCTGCTTCTTCTTCATCTTCTTCCTTTTCCTCTCCCCCTGGTTTGTCTCTGTTAGCAGCCTGCACACTGAGACCGTCGAGCCATTAGTGAGTCCCAGCACTGATAATGAAGCCACAGAGGTGGTCTGAGCCAGTGTGGCACAGGAGCTGGAGCGCAGGAGGAAGGTAGATTAGGATAATTACCTGGCCACGGGGGGATACGACGAGAAAGATGTCTCACTTCCTGCGGTCCTCGATCGGAGGAGTGCAATATAATCAGGTGCGGCACCTTTGGCTCAGAAAGGAAAGAAAAATGAGTTCCAAACATTTCTAATGATCAAAATGTGAATCTAATTTTGTTGTGACACTGATTGCTCTTTCTCTGTTTTGCAGGTGTCCTCAGCATCCCTCTCGCTTTTATGTATGTATGTATTTATTTGTTGTTTTTTGCAGCTGTGGTTTAGGTCTCACACATACTGTACCGAAATCCTAAATATCCACACTCAAGGAGACTTTGAAGAGCCTATGAGGTCAGGTTTTAAATTATGGTCTGCGCCCACACCAGGCTTTCTCTCCCCACTCCTGTAAATCCATTTTCCACACAATGCATTTCAAATCAAAGCAGCGTCACCATAACACGCCTTAGGAAACATTAAGCCATAGTGCATTACTTTCATGTATGATAGCATAGCCCCTGTATGCTTTGATGTGCTCACTTTTTTTAATGCTTTATTAATAATAACACATTGGCTCCTTCTCACACCAACATCAGCTTCTGGTGCTCCTTTTCTCTCCTCCTGAACTACATCCCTCACTCCCTCCATGCCTCAGCTCCTTCATCCCTCCCCAGCCCCTGAGCCTCGTCTCGGGATTGGCCCGCTTGCGTTCGGGAGGGGGGGGGATTAGGGGGACTGACACGGGCCTCGAGATGAAGAGAGTGACAAAGACCTATCAGAGGGCAAGAGAGAGCGGGGCGCTGCATCATCATTGGCTGCTCTGGAAATCAGACACGTCTTCATTTCTTCCAACCATCCTCTCCAAGTGCCCAGCTTTCATTTCCACGCCCGGGGAGGGAAGCAGGGAGAGGAATAGAGAGAGAGAGAGATGAGAGAGCGGGAGAGGGGGTGGGGGTCAGGATTAGAGTTTCTGTTTGCGCATTTAAACGTGTGTGCACATGTGTGTTTGCTCGCATGTTGCATGCAGTAAACATCTTAGAGATACAGAGGGATGGGCGCGGAGACACTGATAGCACTCACCTCCTCCAAAGCTGGCCAAAATACAAATGCTGGAGCAGATTTGTCGCTGAGCACGTTCCCTATGAATGGGACGTCTGATTCATGTTAAAACCTACTTAGGAGTCAGATTTCTCACTGATTTCTATCATTATTTCAGCTTCAGCACGGGATATTTTTCATTAGTGGTGCAGGAAAAGGTATCCCAAGGCACACAATGGCTGTTCAGTATTTGCTGATATTTTCTTTTCTGACAATTTCAAAGCAATGTTGGCAATTTACTAGATCACTTAGCAGCTGCCCACATTCATATGTGTGTGCACGTGTGCGCATAAAAACATCCGCTGATTTGATTTTCTGCTTTTGTGTTTTCCTTTTGTTTGTGTTCCTATTTGATATTTCTCTCTGTTGTGTGGCATAATTGGATCTTGATACGTGTTGCTGTATTATAATTTCAGCCCACAACTTCTGCAGCAGCTCCCCAAGTCATTTAAATGCAATCTTTGGTTGTATTCTGTGAAAGAAATAAATATATTGATACACTAATGTAACTCATTTATGTTTATTTTATTTGTTTTTACAAATGTGCTCAATGCAGCTACGTTTCCAAATGCTCTTCATTGACCTGCGTGTATTTCATTTGTCACACAGCATGTTTGCACACTCACACCAGTGAATCAGTGTTTTGTCACACACAGATTTGACAGCATTTTGCAGTGGAAGCCCTTCCTAAAGTTTCCATATGAAGCCTGTTGAGCTTGTTGTGCAGCAGACTGTTGTCAGTATTCGCCTGCTTGTTAGGATGCAGCCAGTTGACTCTGGCGGTCTGAACAGCGATATGATGGGAGCGCTCTCCTCCTCGCCCATAATAGGTCTGCTTGGTCTGCAGGCTCTCAGGGGGCACCTGGCTCCGCTCCCTGCCATCTCTGGCCCAATCGATCGCCGAGGCCATCTCAGCGCAGAGACCGGGGGTCAGCTTCAAAGGCCTCCTGCCCACTTCCTGCCACCTGGTGTTCCACTTCGGACAAAGGGTACATTTCCTTTCCATTCCCTCCACCCTCGGTTGCCCTTCCGAGAACAGGTTAAGGACATGGAGCCGGTAGAGCTCCTCCCTGTGATCTCCTTCAGCCTCCTCCCCAGTCGCCCACACGGGGAGAGAGGGTGAGAGATCAGTCCCGTTCAGACGCCACACAATCACACACGCATTTGATGTGAAAATCTGTTTTTGATTCAATCATGGCCTAAGATACATATCTCTGTGTATATGGAGGTGATCTGGTCCTTTTTTAGTTGGGTTACATTCTCATTTTCATGGTCTGATAGATGTCAAGTGGACTTTAATCTCTAATTTTGATTTCCATCAATTTATTTTCAGTTCAGTGACAGAATAACCACATCAACACAGATTATTATTCATTCATATTTTTAATCAGACATTATTCATAGCAGAATACAGTACGATACAAAAGTTAATAAAGGTAATAGCTTGTTTATAATGATGCATTAAATTAAGTGAACTTCTTGGCTCTCACTTGAAACATGTTTCATTATTAACTGATCAACAGATTTGCTATGGTATGAAAATCTCTATCTCTCCTTCCCTGTTGGTCAAGTAACAAATGGCAGGGCTATCGAACACACATTTTATCTCCATGAGGGCTGTTGGACAATTAGCTCCAAGAATACATATTAATCAATCGCGAATTTTTGAATCTGCTTATTAAGCCCAGCCATTTTTTTCCCCTCCAATACATTAGCAGATCTCAGTATGTCCGCTACTCTTGTGAACAGGGATGAGAAGGAGATAGAGGGAGAGGAAATAAAGGTCTGACGAGTTTGGCAAGGAGAGGATGGAGGCTGAGACAGATGGCATGAAGTCTGCAGCACTCTGGCGTGGCTCGCCTGGTGCTAAAATCCTCCTCTCTCACATTCCAACAAATCCTACCAGGAGGCTGGGGAGTCTGTCACACCACTCCAAGGATCCACACGGCTCCCCCACCCTCCTCTACGCCCCCCCGCCACCCCATCTCCTGCTTCTCCTCTGTCGCCCTGGCCCAACATGAGCCTCTGACCACTCTGCATCACATTCCTGCTATTTTATCCTCGCATGTGTATACTTTCACACATTATAGCGTGTATAGAGGTGGGTCATTCAGACCTTTACAGGCCTGGTGAGATAAGAAGCAGCAGCAGGGCGTGCAGATACGGAGAAACGCCGTCTTGACTGCTCTTATGGAACAGCTTAATTGAGAGAGGTGGCCTTTACTCTCACTCTGCTGTAAGAAATCTTATTTAGTAAACACTGGGACAAATCATGGGGGAAAAGACTGTACAATCCATTTATATCAGAGGAAGAAGACATAAGAAGCTTTTTGATTAGTTTCACCACAGCCAGCATCAGGCCATGGTCTGAAACAGCCCAATCTCAATCCAAACACACTTATATTCCAAGACTCCCTGTGGGCCTTACAATCCAAAGTGGACAGTAAGTGTAGCTGTGATTACACACATAGCAGCACCGACAACTGGATCACGGGGCTCCGTGTGACATCTTCATCTCCCAAACACTGCGCTATTAGATTTCCTTTGAATTTACGAGGCACGCTTTCTTTTTCCCATCTCAAACTGGTTCATCAAGGTTCATCTGGCTCATAAGAACAGTCTAATTTATTTTACACTTCGCTCTCTCCCCATGTCTCTTTCGCGCTGTCTCTCTGCCTGCCTTCTGGTTGTTCTAATGAATGACTTCTGAGATGAGGTGCTGCTGTGAGGAGGTCACAGGGGGCTTCAGAATCACATTACTGTTAATGATAATAAAAAGAACAATCTGTGCTAAACCTCTTGGATGTCCTCTCCTCTCTCCCCATATGGAAGTTATGTTTTATCTGCTGTTGTTTTGAATGTCTCGAAATGTTTTTGAACTAGAGCGTGTGCAATTAAAATGCACAGTAAATATTGTTTCTGTGTTTTTATGCAAGCATTGCCTATTGACAAAAGGCTGCTCTGATAAAAGGTATACAGTGGTGCACCATCTGGGTTACAAAGTACATCTCCAAGAACAACATCAGGCACATCTTAGCAACATGGTGCTGCATGAGGAAACATATTCCCTACGGTAGCATTTTAAGTGCGCAATGCAAAGAAGGCTCAAAATGCAAACACAACGTCTAACATTGGACAAGGGTTATGCAGGAGTCGGGCTTTATTAGTGTAACTTTTTGCACCAAGGTTACAGGAGGTCCAACTCTGTTCAGTTAAAAAGCAATTTTATCTAACTTTCTGCAAAACTAAAGATGATTGTTGAGTCTCTTTCCATCCGTCCACCCATCATCTGTAATCACTTATCCTTTGCAGCATCGTGGAGGACTGGACTCGATCCAAGCTAACATTGGATGCGTGGCGGGGTCCGCCACTCTCATGCCCAGATTGTCAAATACCAACCGAAATCTAATTCCATAATCGGTTCTTTGGCTTTTGGACCCGAACCATCAACCCAAATCTGGGAATGAGTCTCAACAATCGACCATCTTTTTCCAGAACTGCTTTAAAAGTTACACAGTGTTGCTTTAAATTAAAGCAATTAAGTGCAACCTGTCTTTATAAACAAAGCTGTCGACGCGTGCACTGATGGATCACAACTTTCCGTATGTTTACATGACCTTGTGTAGGTTCAACACCAACCTTAATAAGCACTGCATTTTTACAACTCGATCAAATAGCAATGAAAGAGCTCTGACTGCCTTAGCTTCAGATTCAAGATTGTGTAACAAAACTCCAGTTGTAGTTCCATATGTTCACATAAAAAATTAACTTTATGAACAAGTTAATAAATAATCAAGTCACAAAAATAATATTTTCATGGTGGAATGTGGAGGATGAGTTCACAGCTGTACCTGAGGAACGAAGCTGCTTCCTTGGCCGATGGTACGGCAGTGAATACTTGTGTCTCTTTTGCCAAACAGCAGCATGGACAGGCTGTGGCGAGGGTGGCAACAAACAAACAAACCAACAGACAAATAGATAAATAAATAAATAAATAAATAAATAAATAAATAAATAAGAAAAAGTTTTGAGATGCAAACAGAACATATTTCACCTACCACATAATAACACATCTGGCAACTATGATCAAGTGTCATCTTGCTGTGCAGGTATTCAGGCCATGCTATCATCAACACCAACAGTGTTTTTCTGGGCTTGTTTACATGAATCTGACATTCACAAGCGGATCATCAGTGACTTTCTCTCCCGCCACCACAGAGATAGAGTTGCTGGCTGTCCTTCCTACGTGGCAGGGCAGCGTGGCGTCCCTAGGCTCATTGGCACTGCAGCTGTCACCCACAGGATGGGAAAGTGGCAGGGTCGATGGCTCCGTGGCGTGGCTTCTGGCAGCACCCCTCCCTTCCTGGCCCGGTGAAAGGGCAGAGATGGGGAGCCCAGTCTCTCGGTGCATTGATCGAGGGCCAGCCCTCCATTAGCCACTGTCAGAGCTAAAGGTCAGCTAAGGCCAACGGATGGGTCCTGCGTGCGCATCCTATGGAGCGACTCATTCTCAGACCCAGGGAGTGAGTCCTTGTCACTTTGGTCTGTGCTGCCCCCTGCTCCCGTGGCCACATGATGATGGCCGCTCCTCTCAGAATAGTATACCGCTCCCTGATGGGTTCACGTGGGCAAAACTCACTCCAATGTCCCTCTTTTTGTTTGATGTCAGCCACATTATGCATTATTGTTGCTTTTAGAGATATTAAGATTTGCTGCCAAATCAAAAGAGCCTTCCTTCTAATTTTCTCCAACAGAAATTGCTTAATAAATGAGCAGGCCCTGATTTGCACTGATGATCACACAGCAGCACAATTGCATCAAATTGCTCACCCAGAGATGGTGCACCACATCGTGCTCATCAATGAGTGGCAACTACTGCCTGGTGTGGTTTACATTAATGCAGCCAGGCTGTGAAAAGAGGGATAATTGTGGTGCTAAATGCTGCAGCGGCTGACAGGATCCATTTCTTGACTTGTCAAGGGCAGCGGTGATAGAGAGGGCTGTGCCGGGGTCCACACACACACACAAGCAGATGAGCTTATTTGCACCAACACGTGTGCACACATGTGGGCACACACACACACACACACACACGTAGGGAGACAAAATCAGCCACACTCCACATAGAGATGATTGTCTCTTGCCTCTGTCAGGTTGTGCTTTTTTTCTCCAGCCATGGAGACCTCATCCTGGGAAATTGAGCAATTTCTGATTGAAAACAGTGCCGGTAATTAGAGCACTCACTATTTGTAACCACTTGGCATTGCATTAGTATGCAAAGCTGGCAGCCAGCTTATCTTAGGGAAAACGTTTGTTTCCTTAATTGCCCTCTTAGGACAAAAGTGAAGGGGGTGGGTGGGGAGGGAAGAGAGTAAAATGTTAACGTGCTGCAGTAAGAATGGAGACTGGTGTGTTGAGGGGATGTGACTCCCTGAACACAGGGGTTAAACTCCACTAATAGGCTGCATACAACACACATGGGCACACACGCAGGCACAGAGTAACAGTGGAGCACTCATACACCCACATATGGGCACACACTTGCGTTGGCACATGGGCACATGGAGGCTACAGACAAAAAGACAACTATGGTGCGCGCACACATTCCAGAACACACACAATTAGGCACAATTAACTCCATAGACATACTGTACGCTGCAAAACGAGACATGTAAAAATAACGATTCAGCACACTAATGAATTCAATGACCCTGCCTTTAAATAAAGAATTCATTAAGATGTGAAGCAGGAAAATGATTAAATAAATACTCAAACTCACTTCTCAAACATACAGCACATGTGAGTCATCGTCCCTTGTCATCTGTGGGACGTAAACATGTTTAACTATGCAGGGAAAAGCTTTAACAGCTCATTCCTACATGGCATCTGACATACTTCTCATGAGGCTTCTCTTACCGTCACTTCTAGAGGGAGAAAGCAGGGATGAGTCTTTTGTTTTAAATTTGGCTTTTTTTTCTGGTCATCTTCTCCTCGTCACATCTGTTCACATCTGTTCACGGGATGTGGAAATCTCAGCCGGACACTGATGGCATGAAAACAAAAAATATTTCCACTTTGAAATGTTACTTTTCGCAGTGAGGAAATAGTATTTAGGTCTGCAAAGATGCATTTTTTGGCTTTGTTTTGTTTGTTTTTTTTTGTTCTTTTTTAAAAAAATGACTTTGATTTTTCCTGGATGTTGGAGAGCAGCATCTATATCTCAGAGGACCAGAGAGTGAGACACTCTCCCTTTGACTAAACAAAGAGGAAATGCTGTAAAATAAAAATGTTCCAACACATGGAAAGACATGAGGCAGATTTACTTTGAAAAGCCATCTGTGCACATATGAAATCAGTTTTCACAAGAGAAAAAACTCTTAGCGCCTGTACATTTAACTGGAAAAACTACAGAGGGTTTCTGAGAATAGATATTTTTAGTTTAACCCTTTTTTTTGTTTTTGTTTTAATTATAAAACTTGTTATTCCATGAAAAAAAAGAGGGAAACATTAGAGTGGAACTTTATTAAAAGTAATAACGCAGCCATAAAACATGTGGCTTTAAGACAATTACCCTTCAACAAACAGAAAGCAAACAATACATTTAATGAAATATAAGTTGAAGTGCTCTCCTTTTGAAAAGGTTACCACCAAATGTTGAAGCTCTTCTTTCCAACCCTAATCTGCTTTCACACAAACACACACAAAAAGACGCAAAATCCTTTTTTCTATCAAGCAGAATCAAAGTCTCTCAGCGTGGGTTTACAGGCGTTAATACAAACACAATTCATTACACTACAATATCAACAAAATCTAACAAAATCCAATACTTATCTGAATCCTCTCTGTGACAATTATGTGCCACTGAAGAAGGAGATTTTCTGTCAATCGAGTTTTGACAATTACACTTTGGATGAGGTGATGTTAATCTGCATGGATTTGATTTTTACTGTGCGTAATAATGAGACAAACAAAAGGCATAATAAAACAAAAAAGTTGTAAATATATGTATAACTGAGGCTTTATGACGGGTGTGAATATCAAAATTGAGCGTCTGAATACACTCTTTGTAGCCTTTTTATTCTGAATTAGACGTCATGAAATATATTATCAGAAAGTTATTATCAAAATAATAATGATACTAAAATAAAAGTCGAACGGAACACCTGACACAGGTGAGGTAGTTTTAACAAAACATTATCAAATATAAGGGAAAAGTTTCCATTTCTACGCGTGAGCGGAGGCAGCAGGAGGCTGGATGCTACAGGTGGACGGGTAATGCTGCACACATCCCCCAGAGTGAGTCGGGCCCACAGGCCTCCTCGTGTCTCCTCCACTGGTTCCTCATCTTCTCGCGAAAAAAAATTAAAAAATATCCGCATTAAAACTATTTTCCAAGCTGCTTATTTTTAATCACTAAAATGATAAAAGGGTCAGGCTGTTAGATTTGGGCCAGTTCGACATCAAGTGTCCGATTAAATGAAGTTTCCTCTTTTTTCTTCTTCTCTGGGATCTGTTGCGCTTCGTGTTCTCAACAGAAAAAGCGGAGAGAGTAAATAAAAGTGTTTATTTTTTTAGTGAGAGAAAGATTCATAAAGAAGAGGGGAAAAAGTTTGCACTAAATATAAATTTAGACTGTGAGTTAATATCAAAATAAAATCCCTTCACAAGCACCTGGCAGATGAGCCACAGGTGACCGAGAGGCGCACGCTTCCTTTAATAAAATGATTTGGACGCATCTATGAAGATAATTGATATAAAGATTAAAAAAAAAAAAAAAAAAAAAATCCTTTCAGGGGACGTTTTAATTAGACACAGCTAATAAAGCAGCCGTTAAATTTATCTGCCTTAATTGGTCCAAATGCTGAAATTATTAAGAAATATGTGCAAATGTTTATATTTACACCTCCAAGTACAGCATGCGTGCACACGTGCACACGCGGCGGGTGGGCTGGGATGCTGCGTGTGCGTGTGTGCGTGTGTGTGCGTGTGTGTGTGTGTGTGTGTGTGAGGGTGTTTGCCATATTTCCTGACAAAATTTCACGTCACTCAAATCATTTTGTTTCTGGCGTCCGTAAATCTCTTTTTTTGACTCGATAATCAAAGGTCTGTGGTTCGGGAGGTTATTAAACAATTTCCTGGGTTTTCATATGGAGACAGCAACAGGATGTTTTTTTTTCTATTCTTCTCTAAAAAGCTGTGTTTTCTTGCATTTGGCCAAACAAAACCTGGAGCAACGCAACGATGAATGAAGGATCTCTCCCCTCCTCCTCCTCCTTTAGATCATCTCCGGCTGAAGGTTCGAGGCTGTAAGACTTCCTTAAAGTTTCTGAGGGCCAAACTGGCTTTAAGGAGAGCTGAATCAGTGTCCATGTGTACACACCATGTCCAACAAAAGCAGGGGCTAATCCACCTAATTTACACAATGCACAGGGCCCTGTTTACATGGGATATACCCACAGAGGGCCTCTGCCTCGTCTTCCCTGCGTTTCAGACCGGACAGAGCTGCACATTTTCTCTCCCTCTTTCTCTTTCTCTGTCTGAAAGGCAAAGTGAATCAACTCTGGCACCATCTGCAACAAAACCAAAGCACGGACAGCACAGGCGTGATTTATTTTAACAAAGAGCACGACCAGCATCTTTCACTTACTGCTTGCTTTCACCTGTTTAATTTAAAAAAAGAAAAGAAAAAAAGGCTTCCCAGGATAAATAAATCAAATTTTACATTTAGAAATGTTGGAAAAGTCGCATCCACTAAATGTGTGAGAGTCTCCCTCAGACTGTGACGCCTCACATCAACAGCAAACGACTGGGCAGCAGCCTAACGAACAGACACAGCCACACCATTATTGCCTCTTGTTTAGGCCCCTCTTCTAACACAACTTCACACACACACACACAACTCTTGATGCAGCACCTGAAGGCATCACGCAGACGAACAAAAGAGGAATTGACCGTAAGGATCACGTTATATCACGCACATGAGGTGAAATTACTGTTTTTTTTGCACGCGGATTCAACTGAAGGCGACGTCATGTGTCGAAACTGGTTGAATTATTTTCCAGCAGGACTTTAAATGCATCACCAGCAATCAAAATGTGACCCTACATTTTACAGCCAGTCTGATGTTAGTAGAGGATGTGAAATGGTTTTGTTTTCCACTTTCCCCCCTAAAAAACAATTATTCTGCACGTTCCTGCACGTGTTTTAGCTGATTTTTACAAACACACAATATACTAAATACATGGCTTTGCTGAAATGTATTATTTGTTCTTTCAGTGCACACACTGTCCGCAGTTATACCGTTATTCAATGATATGTATTAACTCCTGAAGCCAACCTGTGATTATAAATACATATTCACGATAGATATTTCCGTTTCGGATTCTTTTTGTTTTCCTTGAACGCACCAAAAAAAAAAGAAGAAAATCCTGAAAACTGACTGAAATTTCTGAAATATCTGGTGAATGGAAATGTGTTTAAAATAGCCAAATGTTTCTAAATTAAATTTTTTTTGTTACCCTCGTCTCCTAACAGGAGAAGCCTCTGAATGGAGCTTTGTCTTATTTTATGTCTTTTCAGCTCCATCACCCATTCACTATTTAGGCGATAAATTAAGAGTCCCGGCTGCTGCGACGATTTTTAAATTGCTTTCATTACACTCCTAGATTTCCTGTTTATACGTCTTAGAGCTCTTTGTGTGTCCCCCGTCTGTAGGTGTGTTTTACTGTTTCCGTAATTGCATTTTTTTTTTTTTTTCAGCAGGGGTAAGGTAATTACTTTGGCACAGTCAGGTGAATTCCGGCGCTAAATTGAAATATTCTGCTTTAATCCTCCCTAAAACCCCAATTGTCAGGACACGGAGATGTGAGCAGCTAGAGGAGTCATGTGGAGCTGCGGTTTGCTTCTTCAGGTGAGCGTCGCGTCGCAGGGGGGCGGAGGATCTCCTCTCACCGTCATGAGCATAAAACAAGATTACGAGATCTTTATCCCCCCTCGCAGAACAAGCAAACTCCACAATCTGAGATTCAAATAGGGGGGCTGTTGTTGCATAATGAGAAAGGAAAATGAATTCTTAGTTGTTGTGTTGTTGGGAATCTTGTTGTTGTTGTTTTTTTTTTTAACGTTGTAAATAAACTTCTCTGTTATAAATAAACTTCCCAGAGCAGGCAGGTGAGCTTGTTCATGTAAAAGTATCATGGGATGCATTAGTAATTCAGTGCTTGATATCTTTGTTTTGCATGTTATTTGCACAAGTTCAGGCGCCTATTCATTAAAAATAACTTTTTTATTATTATTATAAAAACAATTTAAAGGAACAGATGATAGATGGCATCAGAAATCTAAATCCTAGGTTTTGAAGCGCGGGAGTAAATGCTGGCAGAAGTTTGTACATTCTGCTTGTCATGGCGCTGCTTGAATTTACCTTCCCCATATCTTTAATTTGTAGTCACCAGGAATAAAAGGCTGAGTCTCAGCTCTGGCAGCTCCCATGTCAGTCTTTGCAGGAGTGGGTGACAGAGAACAGCAGAGGCAGATAGCATGCTAAAATCGCATCACTAGAGACCCCACATCAAAGCAGACCAAACCTCATATTGAGTGAACTTTTAAGCCAGAAAGACTGTGTGACATCAGAGCACCTAAAATGTGACTGTCATGTTTTTCAAACTTCGCTGAACACGGGCGCTCAAAAGACTTGAGAGGCATTCAGTGGCAAGCACTGTTCAAACGCACACACTAAGATTAGCAGTCTTTGTCTTACAAGGGCTTCAAAGACCAATTAGATTGAGAGATGGGTGTGACGAATTTGTCAAAAATAAGATGATAGATATCACTTTGGCGGTGAGCAAACATGGCTGGGGATTTCACTCAAGCACAGTCATTGACAAGGCACTGTCAGAAAATGTGTCATCTTCAGCAGACCTGCCAGTTGACAAGGATGCAGCTTGGGATTGAGACTGATCAATTCCCAAACTGCCAGCGAGACATGGCTCTGATAGCAGCACTTTAGTTTGTGAAGTAAAAAAAAAAAAAGTACCGTTCACTTGGATATATTGTCAACTTTTTTTATTTGCATCACAAGCCTGCACCATCCCAAGATACTGAAGCAGGAGAACGTGTGCAGCAAAATTCTGATAAAACAGAAAAAACAGTGTCATATTTACGTGCGGTTTAAAAAACTTGAGCAGTTTGACCTTCCCACATTCCTGTTTGCTCTACAGGCACGGATGTGGCCTCTGGTGCACATGTCTTCACTTGTTGTTTAATGTACACCAATTCAACACGTCTAATACTTCAGCTCGTCTTCGGCCACTATATTTCGAAAGTGAAATCCGATACTCAAAGCACTTTCCCCTTCAAAGTAGTTTCCTGTTGTGCTTTGTGACCACAATAGTGTCAATCTCGTACTTTCAAAGCCTCATCTCTGTGTCAGCTTTGAGTTGCTGTCTATACATGTCTCCGAATAGAGTCGAGGCTTTGATGGCTGGTCTGAAAACAGTTGGGAGCATTAGGACGGAATCTAAAGAGGGAAAAAGTATTTCTATTGATTTGGCTGCACATGAAATTTGACCTGAGATTTGTGAAATTGCTTTCATGACCAAAAAAATGTGTTTGATGGTTACAGCAACGCGGAAACTTCTGTTAGTACGCTGAAAGGCATTGTGGGAGCTATAGGAAGGAAATTCCCAAGCAGCTGTGAAACACACATCACACCCACAACTCCAGACATCTGTGGTAGAAGATGCTACAAAAAAAAGCTGCAGAGAGCGAGCGGCATGCAGAGTCATGCTTGTCATCTCCACATCGATTTGCCGAGTTAATCGAGTCGTCGACTGACAGAAAATTAATTGACAAGTCTGATTATCGAGCAGTTGTTTAAGGTGACACAAACACCAAACATCCGCTGGTGCCAAATGCTTATATTTGAGCATTTTCTGCTTGTCAACAAACATATTCACGATAATGATATTATTGCAATATCTAGAGAAATTACTTAAAAACTTAGTTTACTGTGTTTTTGTCTCTTTATTTATCAAATAGAAACTCCTCAAAATATGAGCACGAGTGTGGGGAAGTGGGCAGAGACTGTAACCTTTTAAAACATATACGAAAAGAACAATTACTATCAACTACGCAGCTACTAGTGAAAAGATGATATTATTAAGATGATATCATGTGTGTATTATTAACATGATATCAATATTTCTGTTTTCACGGTATCACCGTTATCGATATCGATATTGTGTCACCCCTTTCCCATATAATTCAAAATCAAACATCCTTTTTGTCAGACAAAAGCAGTTTTTAGATGATGCTTTGGCTTATACAAGCGTGAAATGAGAATTTTTCAAAAAAAAAAAGTAAATGATTAAACATTTCCAAAGAAAAGTGCAGTGAAATCAACAGATAAAACATAAAGAGTCAGTAGTTGCAGCCCTGCCCAGAACAGTAATGCAGTCTACTGTATTTCTGTTTGGTATGAACGCCTTTGTATGACATTTCTACCACCATGAATCGTGCATTTTGTTTTCACTGATATAATAGTCAAAGATATGAAGGTTTGGGGGGGCATGTTCGTAAAAAAAATAGCTCTTGGTGTTGTCCTAAACAATGGCCATTTGAAAAGCTGCGTTTGAAGCCATGCCAAGTGATTGGGAATAATCAAATGACAATAATCAGATGAAAAGAGAGGCAATCTCAATAAACTTTGTCATTCAACTATTCAAGGTTCAATCATATCAGAGGTGTTTTGCATAACTATGAGACCCGGGTTCTAATCCTCAAAGGGTTTTGGGGCTACTTGGCTTTGCACTGTAGTCATTCAAGGTCTCAACCCGGTAGGAAATATGGGCTGCCATAGCAACACAAAGATGGCCTCTAAAGGCTTAGCATAATTCTTCCCTAATAGAAAAATAACAGCGGCAAATCCCGTCCTTAGTGAACTGGCTTATTTGACAGAGGCAGACTCCCACCTGTGAAGCACATAGTCACCACACCAATGCGCTAAGACTACGATAAGATGAAAAAGAGCCCATCTCTGGATGGGGATGGGCGGCCTAAGCTCAAGCCAAATTCTTTCTCTTCTCTGAAGCTGAAAACAGCCCACAGTGTGTCTCTGGCTAGCTTTAGGTTTTTGAAGCTGGACAATATGAGCTGCCAAATGAATCATACTCTCTATATAGTACTTAACTTTGAAGTGCTTAAGCCATACTCTGAGAAAAACCTTTGGCAGGAGAGGATGGTTTTCATCAGATCGGATCTTAGCCGCTAAATTGTTTTAACCTCCTCGCACTCATTTTGTTCGCGGGATGTTCTGGTGCTAGTTCTAGTGTTCTAAACCTGCCTAGTAACCGTCCTCTCCCTTCTGATCGCGATCACAAAATATGTGATCCCCCCCTTCCCTCTGCCTGTCCTCCCACTTTGTTGCCAGGTACCACAGAGATGGATTCTTGTCACTGTGTGAGTTGCATCAGGATGATGAGCACCGGGGAGAGAATAAATTACCAGCACACTTTAGAGTGGGAGGCATGTAAGTATCAGGCGCTACAGCGGTGCATTGCTCGCTGCTTATGGAATCGCTAATGAGGAGCGGTACCCGGCGATGTTGCAGCCATGGTGATCGAGCTAAAATCAAAGGCTTTATGAAATCATTACTGTCAAAGCTAGCTATGAAAATCAAATGATTGCCCGACACGGATTTCTGAAAGAGGTATACGGTGCTGTTTTGTCACATGCAAAGGCTAAGATAGAGAGGCAGAGACAGAGAGAGAGAGAGAGAGAGAGGGAGAGAGAGATGCTTCCTCTGCTGTGCACCTGAGTCAGCCATTTTTAGCTCGACTGGATTTCTGTTTATTCACCGCGCTCAGCAGCTCGAGCCTCATTGTCGCCGCGTCTTCCTGTCAGCATCCCACTGCAGACGACAGACACTTGTCTTATTTACCTCCTTCTTAAAGGGTATTTCAGCCCCGCCGGGACGAGTCCTGCAACCTCATTCCTGACTGTGTATAATCTCGTCATTGTCAGCGATGTTTCTCTGTTTCATGGCGTTCGAGAGCTTATAGTCAAGATGACAGAGCAGAACTGAAAGGAAGATTATCATTATATCACAATGTCCTTTCAGCTCGGGGCAGAGAGAGGTTCATGTTTTCGTCTTGCTGTTCCCTAAAAAAACAATATTGATATAAAAAAGCACTGAGAGATAAACAGCTTCATGGCGTCATATCTTAATTTCATTGAGGAGGAAGTCTTCCTATCTTCACATCTGGTACTTGGGGTTCTTATAACCATAGGGGTGATGCATTAGTGCTCTAAAGGGACTTTTTTTTTTGTCATGCAAATCCACCCTCTTTCTTTTCTTATCAATTCATCTTTTTGCTGTTGGGCAAATATGCAAAATTCATATATTAATATTCCGTTCCTCCCATTATATTAGGAGTTATTCAATATATTGTCATTAAAAACAATATCTTTTTTGTGCTCTTTATACCTTGAAATTCTGCCATTGCTTCCTTTGAAACCACCTCCTCACTGGATCCTCCGCATTCCTGCGGCTTGCCTGTATTATTGAGGGATTCGCAGCGGTGTCTTCACATTAAATGGGCAATGACAGTCATAATGGCCATACGTAGGACTGAATCTATTTTCTAGTACTAGGTGAATCGCAGAATACATCATTTAAATCAACACTGTATGGACTGCTGTCCAACGAGAGGCCAGACTCTCCTCCCTGAAGGGAATCCCGCTGAACGTCGGCCTGTAAGCCTCCTGCTTCAGTCCTACGCCGAGCACCTTTCCACATCAAAGCTCGCAGCGCACCATGTCTCAAAGATTCACATCTCCAGGAAAGAATGGCCTCTGCTGAGATGTGGACACCTCTGGCCTCATTTAACGTGCACGGTCCCCTCCCCCCTCTCCAGGCCTGAATCCGAGGATAGAGTGGCTATCTGACAAGATCACACGGAGAGGTGCGGGAACTTAAAGGCAAAGAGTTAGTGTGCATCCTACCAAGAGTCTCAAAAGAGTTCTATTAAAACACGTTCAATATGCCGGTCAGGGCTTTCAAAGTGCTGCACACCCTCTAGCCCCGGCAAACTCAAAGGGCATCAGTGCACATTCAGTAAGGGGAATCTGGCCCCCATTAATTTAATGAGTCCAGGGTATTAGTATGCCATAGCCAGCTGTGAAGTCTCCCTTTTTTCATCTCTGGTGCAGTTTTAAGGAAAGATCCACCAACTTGGGAGTGACAAAGGGGAGCAGGGAACGAGGTGCGCTCGTCTAATCTGAGATCAATTTCTCGCTGTCAGTCCTCAGAGGGCAATTTCCAGCGGTTAAGATGTCTTTGTGCAAGCTGGAAATCCAGATAAAGAATGCAGAGTGGCACTTTTACTGTCACCAGGAGAACTTTGCTGTCTCTTTATCATGATTGCATCCTCCGAAAACAGACAAGCAACTTGTAAAAAAAAACAATGGGCAGAGGATTGGCGCTCGGAGACATATTTGCATAACATATTTGGATACATGCTGTGGTCATTATAGCTCTGTGAGCTGTTTTTTTTTTCATTTGAATCTTGTCTACAGTCACTTCACAGTTAATTAGCTTGGTAACATCAGTGTTACTTTCTAAAGCTCTAAGACCTGATTTACAGAGGAACACACAGCCTGTCACTTATACAACGAGTTGACATGCAACTGACAGTCACCTGTAAGAGATTACAGAGACAGTGGAGTTTGCCAGGGCCTGTCAACCAGGAAGTAGCAGCTGCTGGAGCTAATTAAAGGCATAGTAACACGGTAACACAGCCCGGCTCAGGGCCACATCAAACACTCCTCTTCATGCCAGTCTGGAGTCTCATCTCTGGGATGTGGAGGCCCTCTGTGACCTGCGCTGGGAGCCTGCTGGGCCCAAGGCCTGACCCGAGAGCTGCGGGGTGAATCAGAACGGGTCAGCACCACCGTGGGGTGCACCTGGACCAGCCTTACCTGTGTCTGTCTATCTGCATACCAAAACGTGATCATGCGGCTGTGTGGGCGCGGGTGCACGGACTCTGACCTGCACAACAAAGCAAAGAGAGAGAGCCTGGGTGAGAGGTCAGGAGGAGAGAGGAGGCTTAAGGAAAACACACGCAGGACGCATTGGCTAAACACGATCAGAGGGACACATATGGCTCGGCTGAGGTAGAACCAGATGCCCTCAGAAGTCCTGATGAAACATAAGCTCAATATAAACACCTCGCCTCGGTACGGACTGTGCTTAAGTTCTGCATAATTCAGCGATAAGCTTCAATTAAGAGCCAATAACACTGTTTTTATCTGGTTATCTGCAGATAAAAAATAAATAAAAAAAATACTTACATTTGCCCAGTTACAAATTAAAAAGCTCTCTCAAAATAACACCGAGCTCCATCGTAATGAGCCCTCTCGCTGAACAAAAGTACCTGAAGCCCACTGAGGAAAGGTTGTTCCAGCCAATATTTATAGACATGTGATAAAAGAACAAAGATAAAAGAACAGATAGTTGACTCTCACCGGTCCGTCTGTTTCTTCTCTGAATCTGTATGTCAGTTGTAGAGCCTGTGTGTAACTAACCAGAGGAACATATCCAAACAAATCTCTCATGAAGCCTTTTCTCAAATGCACTTGCAGCAATAATTTACCAGATAAATATGTGGACATTGTTTTATCACATTATAGAAAATATTTTTTAAGCATTTAATCCTGAATTCCATAAACTAGAATCTGATGTTTGGACATTGCGCCGCCTTTGTTCTTTTCATTTTTCAGCACTTTCTGAGCCAAACGTTTTCCTGTTTACTTACTCCACAGTGAACTCTGATGCATAATGGCATGCCAGGGTTGACGAGCAGTATCACATAGGTGGCAGTTGCAATTGCTGATTCAACATTGAATCTAAAAGGAGCGTGGCAGACGGCAGTGGGCGTTGTCTAAGTCCAGAGATCTGGCCCCCTGTTTGGTGGAAGGCTCTGTTGTGGCCCTGCTGCCACGTCTAGAAAGACATCTGCAGTACGGCTCCCCGGGGAGCCACACTGCAGCACATGGGGCCACCTGAAGCAAGTCTCTGTCTCCACCTGCCAGGCAGAGCGCACACGCAACACCACGCAGGGGTGCATGTAGGCAGACCTGTCTACAGGCATGTCAGCGTCAGCCGGGACAGACACCAATTTGCAACCATGTTGGGGGAGGTGAACACATCTGATGTATGCAGAGAGCATGTTCCAAACTGCACCATCACCATCACCATCAAAAAAGAGGATTTTTTTTGCCTGTGCCTGCTAACACTTCACAATAGCAGTGAAAAATTCAATCCGGCCCATGTTGGATATTTTGTGTGCCTGCCGAGTCGTGGGCCTGAACAAAATGAGAAAGCCCTTGACTGGATTCCGGGGGCCTAATATTATTCTGCCACCCTGGGCAGCCCAGGTTCTCTTGTTGTGTAAAATAGAGAGAAGACAACTTTCCGCTTCACGTCTTTATGGCTTCATGCTCCGAGTGACTGGCTGTGAGGGTCTGAGTGCTGTGTTCTTTCAGCAGTCGTCGTGTGGTCTCAATCTCTTTACACGTTTCACTGCCAGGCTCCTCTCTACCAGGCCTCCCCAAACTGAGTAATCAGCAGATGTCTTTATAGAGCAGCCCACTGCCACGTGCACACCCTGCATTCTTTGCCAGTTTCATTTTGGCAATATATAATTTTTTTCTTTTAGATTATTATTATTCTCTCAAAGCCCAGCAGCCATGTTGATTTGGGTTCTTAAAGTGGCCTGAGGTTGCAAATACCGCTTCCCTCAGCAATTTGAATTCATACGCCTGAACAATATATCCCGAGTGTACTTAGGTTAGTCCCTTCTATTATACCGCAGACCTGCTGATTTAAACAAACTGACGTAAAGTAATTCAACAGAATCCATTGACCTTCAGAAAGACAAAGTCAAACCAACTGAGCAGGTTTTAGGGATCACCGTCCCTGAATAGTTTCGGTTATATAATATCATAAGCTTCCCTGAAATGCTTCCACACAGGCACAAAACTGTAACAATACCTCCAAATTATGGTGAACTGTCTGTCAGCCATGTGTTGTAGAATAATGAGCAGGCAGTTCGTATTTTAGAAAATGGATGTTCACATTTTCAAGTGTGTCATGTTAGCTAGGACGTTTGGTTTTAGGTAATCTGTGAACCTCCTCATGACAACATATTAGCATCAACACGATGATAACAAAACGTACAATGATGTGAAATTTATCAGCAGGGAAATTTGTGATGTTGCACTTAAAATTAATAAATGGCCGGTATCGCAGTGCCTTGATGAATTGGACGTCATAGCCACACACATACAAGAGACATTAGTGCAGAACTTAAGTATCATTATGAGGCAATTTAATCGAGTATTTTCATTTAATGCTATTTTTTGTTTTACTACACTACATCTCAGAGGAAAATACTGCACTTTTTACTACATTTATCTGATAACTAAAGCTGCTAGTTCCTTTCCATGTAACTATCAGTTCATGAAATGATGGTATTTTGATCATGGACTCATCTGTTGATATTTTCTCAATTAACAGATTAATAGTTTGGTCTATAAATCGTCAGAAAGTATTGAAATACGTCCTTCCCAGACCTTTAAATGATATCCCTAAATTGCCATTTTTTTGAGATTTTTTTTGAAAGATGTCCGACCAGATGCGTCAATAAACAGAAATTTTGTTCCGATTGACTAGTCGATTAGTCCACTAATCGTTACGGCTCTAGATTGCAGTATAAAATAGGTCAACATAGTTCTGAATGTGCAACTATACCCTTAAAATGCTGCTCCTGAATAAAAAATAGACAAAGAATAAAATAAATAAGAACATATTTCTACAGCTTTGCACAGCTTTTTAAAGGATCTGAAAACCTCTTTTACCACTGTCTATATGTATAAGGGGTCACAAACAGTTTGCAAAGCTAACTTTTTTGGCTTGAACATGCCAACATCCGTCCATCCATTCTGGGCATGTGGCAGCATGCGTTTTTTCAGCACCATGAGCACCACCTGGGCACCATCAGGGCACTAACATGCCAGTGTTCCCTGTCTGTCACCAAGGTGGCAGACTTGTTAAGGGTTGGGTTCTCGTGAATTGAGCTGTCAAAATTAGCGACATTTCTGGTTTGTTTAAAAAAGGCAAAGTAGGTCAAGCGCCGAGGCAACAACTAAGACCCACGAGGGACGCCACGATGTTTCGTCGCTGAGAAATTATTCATTACTGTATGTTATCACAGCGAGAAAATATTTTCAAGTTTTTTTCTCATTACCAACTGAAATGACCTGGCAGTTATGGGGACTAATTATTTCACATAATGGTGTCATAATAAGTCACATGATAGTGTTGATACTTCTGTCACTTGCTCCTTAATGTCTATCCTGACCTTTGATAGCCGTCGTGTTAATGACAGCTGCATGAATTCACTTTTTATTAATTGGCGATTTTGCTGGTGTAATGACATGGAGATAGGGAGGTGTGTGTGTGTGTGTGTGTGTGTGAGTGAGAGAGTGTGTATCTCATGAGTGGTGATGTTAGACTTGTGCACTTGGCAAGCATGGTTTTTTTCGCTCCATTTGGTGACAGATTGGGTTCAAATAACATTATATCTTCACAGTTGTGACTCACAAGCCTCAGCGTTATAAAGTCAGGGTGAGGTTTAGCACTTCAGATGAGGATGAAGGAGGACCAGGTCGCCTCGCTTCGTCTTTTAGTTTATCACTTTCCGCCTGGCCTAATCTGCAACTCAATGAAACAAGCCTTTAACACAGTTTTGCTGTTGTCAATCAATCCACTCTTCCTCAGCAAAACCCAGTCTTTATCCACCTGTGATCGAGCCAGTGCAGATCCAGTGATACGGTGGTAATAACTGCAGATATAGAATGCAACCTTGCTTTAGACACCACTACTGAAAGAAGTGCAAAAGTTGTGACATGGGGTAAATTCAACAGCACAGGTGGTAAGTGTTTACATGCCTGCTTCACTAGAAAATAGACAAAGCTTCACATTGTAGCATTGTGGGGTGCTAAGCATTCTTAGCTACCATGCTAACCACAGCACTGCAGCTTTTCTATGACTTTGAATTTTTCAGCTGAGGTCGTAGCAGGTGTGCGTCTCCTCTCTGAGCCTCAGGTAAGAGGGCATGCAGGGGGCGGGGGGGGGGCATCTTTTTAAATAATGTCAATACTCCGGGCTTGTAAAGCTCCTCCGACGTTAAATGTTGCATTAGCTCTCTGCGCCTGTATATGTTACTGTCGGCCCAGCCCCTCCTCATCAGCCATGTTTGTTTTTGCTGGTTTTGTGCTATCAAAGGCTAACTGCTTTACAGCACCTCCTGGTGCTCCACAGGAGGAAACTTTTCCTTTTGGAGTAAAGATTCAGCCGACAGATTTATAGGTAATAGCAGCGATCTGTCTCGCTATGCGTCTGAATTTTTTATTATTCTGTTCTTTCACATAAACGTCTTGAAATTGCATTGATTTTGCTTAACAGGATCCAGGATATTTTGTTATAGTCCTACTGTTTGCCCTTTCACGTTTTTTTGTTGGCTAAACCCATCTGTCTGATAGATGAAGCATCAACTGTGTCATGTCTTTTTTTAAGCAGAGAAGTGTGGCGTACTTGTTGTCCAAGAATGATACACTGGAACGTGGCCTTTCGCTCTTAAGCTTTGCTTGCGTTCTGCTTTGCCGCACTTGTTCTGTCCTGAGCTGCCTGTCCTTCAAATCCAGGGCTTAGTATGAGGTGGGGCACAGAGGAGGGATAAGGGCTGTCACTGCTGCTGCTGGGGTGCCCACGCCAGCAGTGCATAGAAACTAATAAAGATGCACACTGGTAGGACCTTGCCGACTAAGCAATGAGATGTCACCATAAACAAGCTGCAGGACGTTGGCAGTCGACTTCCTGGTTATATAATGCTGACCCATTTTTTTTACTGAAAAGAAGATTGTAGGTCCCACTCAAGGGTCCTGCACAAATTAAATAAATTCTGAAAAAACAAGTGTTGTTTGCTATTCCTGAATTTCCACCAACCTTATTATCACTTTGTTTAGTATTCACTGCTTTTACATTTCAATGTTATCACTTTGCAGTAGAGATCTAGCATCGTGTTTTTTTCGAGAACACGAGCTGAGCTAAAGGTTACCAAATCTCCCCACTTTGTCAGTTGCACTTGCTCTTTCAAACTTGCATGTCAGAGTCCTTGAAATGAGCACCAGCTCGCATGTGCACAGGTCACACATCATGTATGTCATCTGTGCAAACACTGAGTGACATGCAGCAGAGATTCCCAGAACAAAAAAGTGACGCATGGCAGCGCTCAGCTCAGACAAGTGTCGAGATGTGATGTGTCATGAAGGCAGCACAGGTAACGCAACAACATGGATAACCAAAATATATACATCAGCAGTCAAAACAGAGCGCTGATAGACAACAGAAATGATGCCAAATGTAGCCCAGATATGACAAAGTTGAATGGATATGTTATGAGGAGGCGTCAATCCATCAATATTCAAGTAAGAATGTAGGTTAAAATGATGTACAGTATTTAAATGTCATTCTGGGAACAGTAAAAAAATATTTATTTACTTTGCAAAAAATGTATCATTTTGATTAATTTAACTCCAAAATATCAAACCTCAGATTGCCCTAAATTATTAGGTAAAAAAAAAAAAATGAAAAAAAAAAAAAAGCCTGAAGACCAAACAGCAGGCAGAACACACATGGAACTAAAATATAAGGGTGCTTTAATTTGACGGTGTGAAATTGGAGCGCCTTTGAAGAACATCCACAAAAACCCACTCCCTATTTATTTCTCCTCAATGGTGTGACTCTGACACGTCCCTTTTGTACACTAAAATTATGGTCGGGCTCATTTGAGGTGCTTTTAAAGAAATACGTGACCAGAACCTTCAGGTGAATCAATTTAACTCGACTAAATGAAACTGGGGGCCCTCTGTGATATAAGCAAGGCCTCCCACTTCTTTGAATGCATACTGTGTACTCTCACAGTCACAATACTCTCAGTCATCACCATCATCATCATCATCATCATCATCATCATCATCATCATCATCACCATCATCATCATTATCGTCCTCTCTTTCCTATTTTCTATTTTCCTATTTACTGAAAAGCTAAACTAAACTTTTACTAAATGAATTATTATTATGAAGTGTTAAAATTTAGGGGAATTTCTTTAATAACGAAAACATCAAAATAAGACGACAGCTTATTTACATGAAAAACAAATGTTGTTCAATGTTGAACTTTTAATTTTCCGAATGAGAAAAAAACGTTGATTTTATAATAAAGGTGAAATTTAAGCAAGACACATAACAATTAATTTGACGTTGTTACCTTAATTCAAGAAAGTTGTAGGGTGTTTGGTTTTGATCAGATTTTATTTGTTATTATTAAATAAAAAATAAACTAATAAATTAACAATATGAAAAACGATTTTTATTCAATAATTAGAAGTAGATTTAAAATGCAAGACTATTTCAGGAAAAAAAAAAGTGGTAATAACGTGAGTTATTTTCACTATTTTTACTCTCATTTTAAAAATACATTTATAAAGTTTTAAAAAAAAGCATATTGATAAGTTAAGAAACAGGGTTCATTTTAAAAATATGATTTTAAAAACCATTGCTAAATTTAAATAAAAATTGTGCAGTCGAACTGCCAATGAAGATGTAGTGAAATTAAATAAACTCTATTTTGTCACATTTTCATTAAGTGTGCATGAACTTGATTTTGACCCATTTACTTTCACACTGAAGAGAAGCAGTTGTAAAGGAACATTGTAGTTTTTTATTCTAATTCCAGCAGATGGAGAAAAGAAAAGTTATGCGATAATTGTTCAAGTTTTCCAGCTTATGTCAGATAGAATGGTATCTGAAGGAACAATCAGAAAGTGATTATGCATACTTTGTGTTCGTTTAGCTGTTTGTTGGAGAAGCCATCTGTTTGTAAGTTTCTTTGTAATTCTTTTTAATTGTTTCTACATTTGCAAAACTTCATATGCCGCATCAAAAGACAATGAAATTCATTAGCTCTCTATTTCAAGGTGGTATCTAACCGGCAGAAGATTCTTTTATTTCAAGTCTTTTTATTTCTTCAAGGGACCACGAGGCTCTCATCATAATCTAATAATATGCGATGATAAATAAGAACCAGAGTTTTTGATCAAATACTGAGAGTCAAATCAGTTGTTTCTCTTAGATTGAAATGTGAAACTTTCTCTCAGTTTGCAGAATGAAAGGCCACCATCTGTTTTTTGTGGTGTTCATGTAGGGAGGACATTGGACTGTCAGCAGAGTCCCTCCTACTTATCAGGACACTTACACATCCTCACAACATAAATATTCAATTCTTCAGCAATCTTTTGTGTTTCTATTTACATCAGAAGGTCAACTGCATTGAAAGTGCAAACAATAAACATTTGCTTTTTTTATGAAAATATTGTTCAGATTTTATTTATGCTTACTGCTGTGAATTTTATTTTACGGGCGAAATATGATAACAAGATCGATATAAAGTGGTGGTTTAAACAGATAAAATAATAACTTTAATTTCTGCTATGTTTTTAAAGCCTTTTCTCTTTCTCTTTCTTTTCTTTATGCCTGAAGAAACTGTCAAAGAAACTTTAAACATTATGGAGAATACTGTAAAAACAGAAAAAAAAGAAAAAAAACCCCAGAATATATCCACCTCATCTAAACTTTCAAAATCTGAGATCAGTGGAGAAAGTATAGTGGGAGAGAAAGTTATCAGTCTTATCTATCTCTCACATGATTTCCCAAAGTTAACGCATAGGGGAGAAAAAAAAAGAAAAAGAAAAAAATGTGAAGGCTTTCCTTGTGTCATACCATGAAGGCTTTCAACTGCAAAGATTCAAACAGACTTTCATATGAAGCTGTCACATTTTACTCATCTCGTAACTCACAATTCTGGCTGAAAATATTTACGTAAGCACTAATTCTGATGCTGAAAACTGCTACAACCTCTACTCTTAAATTTTGCACGGATTTGCACGAGTTCTAAACAGGCTGATGCTAACAAAACGAAATCACACGCTCTAAAAGTCAATCTGTAGGTGTGATGTCAGGACACCTTTGAGAGCACATAACACGGCAAATGCGGTACATCTGAAACAAAATGTACAAGAGGAAGCAAAGTGAGGCTTTAGCGGCTCGAACGAACTGGACAAAATGTAAAAATTCTGCGATTGTCTGACTGTGTTGTGCACTTTGGGTGCTGCGAAATGAGCATGCAGCTTTCAAACAGCATTCAAAGAGAGCTCCATCTTCTTCCTCCCCAGTTAGCTTAGCAACAGCGGCCATTTTGTCTGCATTTGCATTGGTTCAAATGTCTTTCTCAGGTCATGCCGCATTTATTTGAAATTCTTGCTGAGATTTCCCAGATATTTTGCAGGACTGAAATCTTTTTAATTTGTGCTTTTAACCAGGACGTATGGTGGAAAAGTGACTTAAATCAGGCACGCTTTGTGCGTGTTCAGAACAGTAAAGCTTTCATTTCCTGTTCAGAAAGCTACAGACGAGGTTTAGCATCAACCGCATAGCTGTTACACAAATGCAAATGCATACGGGACACATTCATGCACGCAGTACGGGTGCACGCACACACACACACATAAAATAGGACGAGCTGATCCCTTCCTCCGAGTCTGCGTCAACCACCCGCTGCTCCCACCACCACATTACATAGACAACCAACCACAGGATGTATAAACCCAGCGATCCAGAGGTCACCTTGGCTTGTTTACTTGACGGCGGTGGATGCACAGTGGCAGAGTGGACCACCGCCATCCACAACCGACATGTGTTCAGCTCTCAACTCTCTCACTGGATCCTTAGTCACGCTGTATTGGTAAGTAGCACAATCTGTACTTTTTCCACCCAAGTCAGCTGCACCACAGAGAGACGAACTGTGATGGACAGACCTGCTGAAGACTTGCTCTCTCTTATGTCCTTCAACTCTTTGAAAATCTGTAATTTACACACACGTCATCAATTAGTTATAGCTCTACCAATTAGCGTCTTCCTTTTCAACTCGGGGCAGAATAATTGACTGAAAATCGATACATTTTTAATCGAGTGTTTCACAGTAGAGGTTGATTTGAGAGTACTGTAAAACACTTCCCTGCAAACACTTTTCTGAGCCTGAAACAGACATGACCACCGCCTCGTATTTGTGCAGGAGATGGTCCATCTCATGCACACAATCTTCTTCAAATCACAGCCTGTTTATGAAAATGGTCACACAAACACACAAAGATCAATGAAATAAACGCAGTACTGAGGTGTAAACTGTCCCTTCATTTCAGAGGTTTATGGGCCCATTGTCACTTCACAGGCCGAGCCACCAGTCCTGAACACTGAACACGCTTATACGTACCAGGTTCTAACTAAGCTTCTGTATGTTGTCGCAGACAGCTCTACACACGCACACACACACACACAAACACACACACACACGCCCACACAGACACTCACCTCTGCACTGCTGAAACACACCACTATGGAAACTCTGGAGCCTCGGTTGATTCTGGTAAGGTCCAAAATGTCCATGTTATTGGCACAGAGGGGTAAAAAAGACTGGCTGGGAGTGAGGCCCGGAGACTGGGCTTTCTGTGTTTCCAGAGAGCTGCCCTGACCACCCTGGTAAATATAAGAGAGCAAATCCTTTTCAGGTTGAGAGTATGACACGGGACTGCCACATAAATCAGTGCAGGCCCAGCCCGGCACAGGCTGGGAACGCCATGGGAGTGGTAGGCGGCTCTACGGTGAGGTTTTTGGGGAAGGATTATGGATTGAGACGTACAGCTG
This sequence comes from Pagrus major, assembly GCF_040436345.1. Classification (NCBI taxonomy): domain Eukaryota; kingdom Metazoa; phylum Chordata; class Actinopteri; order Spariformes; family Sparidae; genus Pagrus; species Pagrus major. Next base: position 29,851,738 of record NC_133232.1, on the reverse strand, counting down.
GGAGGCTAAAGTTACACTTTTCATTACCACTTCGAGGGGGTCTTGGCTGCCTGGAAGCCAGTCAGATTTGTGAAGACCTCTTTCTCCCCCTGGAATGGTTGTAATTCTGCAGGCGCATTCTTCACCTGAGGAGAATTGTTTTTGATATGGCAAAAACAATTTGGCGAAACGCGATGGGAAATACTGTTTTTTTCTTTTTTTTTTCTCTTTTTTTTTTTTTGCCAATGAAAGAATGAAAAAATAAAGAAAAAGGAGAGGGCATTGTGAAAAGTCCTCATTCACCAAAAGACCAGAGTAAAGAGAGAGCAGTATGCCCCCTTCTGGCTCTTTTCTTCTCTCCCTCTTTTCTTCTCCTTTTTTCCCTGGCGTCTGGAGATGTGAAGAAATGTCTTTTGATCAGCTCTGACAGAGCCTGGGCCATGTGAAGAGGGTGGCTAGCGGGACTCTGCCAATCCATGCAAGGCAAAAATGTTCCTAATAAGAGAGTAATAAGCTAACGAGTGCTGGGTGTCTGTCTGATCCACATTCTGGGTACTGTTTGTGCCAGCACTCCCAGTGCCTTCTGACGTGTACCCGACTCTCATCAGTCTTTGGACTGTTTGCCAGGTCACTGCGTTTCACCTGGCCTGTCCCATATGCTCACACCAATGGTGCAATAGTCTGAAATTTAAAACCCTTGTGGGCAAACAAAATTGAAAGAGGGCGTATTTCTATTTCTGATTTTACACACATTGCAGGATTGTCGATGTTCGGAATGTACAATATGTTTTGTATTTGCCTTGCTGGAAATAGATGGTGGTGGAAAAAATAAAGTGCAGGGTTGGTTTTGAGCAAAGCAAATTTGTCTCACCTTGGCCACACAACATCAACTTGGGCTATTTCCACAACTGACTGCTTCCATTGTATGTGTGGTTTTGAAGTGGTCACATATCAAAGGGCTCTGTCTCTGCAGGGTGGATTCTCTGGTACTCTGTACAGCACAACAAGGAGATAGTTACCTCTCACAGCTTCTCACTGCAGCATCCCAGCCCAAATAAACACATCACCTCCACTGCAGGGGGAGGAGGACAACAGCACAGCTGCCAACCCCCTCTCTTTTTCCGACCCAGCAGCAGCACCAGCCAAGTCCACAGTGCTGCGGGGCATCGCAGGCATGAACAGGTGCTCTGTTGGTGGAGTTGGGCCTGGTTTTAGGCCCGTCTCTGGGCCTGTGCTAAGTGCTGGATGTGTGAGGGTTGGTGAGGACTGGCTGGCCAGACTTTAATGGTGTGTTGGTGAGTCCTGGGCTCAGCACTGGTAATTATGGTGGGGAGAAGGCGATTAGGCAGTGCTGAGCAGCCCAGCGAGGGGGACGGGCCCACGCCCAGCAGGGAGGGGAGTTCTGCCACGGGAGGGACCAATCAAGTGTAAAGCAGAGCGCAGACCCTGGGCCTTGGTTCAGTGGGAAAAGGCTTGGCCACTGGTTCAGAGCACCGCAACTTTCACGGATTAGTAGAGACACTATTCTGAAGACTGAAAGGGGGAACACAGCACGGAGGCAGCATCAATGCATGCGTGCACGCACACAAACACACAGTCACACAGTCGCTCTCTCTTTCTTTTTCTCTCTCTCTCTCTCACACACAAAACCCACCAACAGCTGGGAGGAGGGCTACAGCCATTGCCATATTACCATAGCAACGGCATATCTCACATTTGAGCCCAAATGAAGACACTTTGGGCTGCAACCGGGATATTTATTCTTCCAGTTAATGGAAGTATTTTAATAGTTTCTCTCCGTGCTTGTAGAACGCTTCCCCCTGACTGAGTTAATGAGCTGCAATTGGAGGTGCTTGGTGCATCAGACAAGCATCTTGTCATTTTGCAAATTACAGGATATCTACACTGCAAATTTAACTTGTGTATTTATGTGGCAAAGGGGCCG